>NW_024732276.1:0-8904 GCF_018991925.1 Homarus americanus | reverse complement strand
GACCTGGGGTGTGGAGGCCAGGCACCCCTTAGTGTGCCAAGGACTCCGGGGTGTGAGGGCTGGGCACTTCTTCAAAGTGACATGAGCTGGGGTGTGAGGCTGGGCACCCTTCAGTGACATGACCCGGGGTGTGAGGGCCGGGCACCCCTCCAGCACCATGACCCAGGGTGTGAGGGCCGGGAACCGCTTCAACCCCATGACCCGTGGTGTGAGGGCCAGGCACCCCTTCAGTGCCATGATCCGCGGTGTTAGGGCTGGGCACCCCTTCACTGTCATGAACCGGAGTGTGAGGGCCGGGCACCCTTTCAGTGCCATGAAACGGGGTGTGAGGGCCGGGCACCCCTAGAGTGCTGCAAACCGGGGTGTGAGGGCCGGGCACCCCTTCACATGACCCGGGGTGTGAGGATTAGGCACCCCTTCAGTGAAATGAATCGGGGTGTGAGGGACAGGCACCCCTTCAGTGCCATGACCCGGGGTGTGAGGGCCAGGAACCCCTTCAGTGACATGACCTGGGGTGTGAGGGGGCACCCCTTCAGCACCATGACCCAGAGTGTTAGGGCCGGGCTCGATTTCAGTGCCAAGAATCGGGGTGTGAGGGTCGGGCACCCCTCCAGTGACATGACCTGGGGTGTGAGGGCCGGGCACCCCTCCAGCATCATGACCCGGGGTGTGAGGGCCGGGAACCGCTTCAACCCCATGACCCGTGGTGTGAGGGCCGGGCACCCCTTTAGGTCCATGACCCGGGGAGTGAGGGCCTTGCACCCCTTCAGTGCTATGACCCGGGGTGTGAGGGCCATTCATCCCTTCAGTGTCATGAACCGGGGTGTGAGGGCCGGGCTCGATTTCAGTGCCATGAATCGGGGTGTGAGGGCCGGGCACCCCTCCAGCACCATGACCCGGGGTATGAGGGCCGGGCACCCCTTCAGTGCTATGACCCGGGGTGTGAGGGCCGGGCATCCCTTCAATGACATGACCCAGGGTGTGTGGGCTGGGCACCCTTTCAGTGCCATGAACCGGGGTGTGAGGGCCGGTCACTCCTTCAGTGCCATGACCCGGGGTGTGAGGGTTGGGCACTAGGGTGTGTCATAGGTGGGAAGATCAGCTAAAAATAATGGCCCATCACTTTTTTTGTAGATTTTAGTGTATATAAACAGAAAATAATTTCAGTTTCAATATTTTGCAACCTTTTGCTTGGTAAATTTTAGCGTGAAATTTATCGAAAATCTAACGTACAGCTGCATTAGTGCATTACAATTAAATAGTGAAAATTGCTTTCTGAATTCATTCTTTAACAACCCAACTAACAATATTTTTTTCTGTTTCAGATTCTGATGCATTTATAAGTTGATAATATTTGCGATGGCTGCTTGTGTCAGGACGAGGAACCAAAAATCCAGCCATCTCAGTCACTATCTTGGGTCTGGGAGAGAGCTCCTGAAGTCGGAGTTGCCTACATTGAGAGATGCTTTGAGATACGGTGTTTTAATCAGGCAAATCAGTGAAAAGTAGAACCAAAGAACTTACACAAACAAAGACATTGCCAGTGATATGACCAAGCCAAAGCTGTCTTGGCACAGTACACTCTGCATAACGGCCAGTTCGTTTCCAGTCATAACAAGTCAGAAGAAGATTAGTGAGAGATCACAGCCAGTTGGGAAAAGGCAAGAGATATCTCTGGGAGAGGAAAAACTTGCAGTTAAGGACAGTTTCTAAGTACAATCAATGACCAGTTATTTGACATACCATTTGCAAGTGCCCAATTGTTCTCTGTCCTGAGTTTGGATGCATCGTGACTGTAAAACCGAGGCCCACATCTCCTATCGTGTCGCGGAACTGAAGATTCCTGTGATCGAACTGGCATTTGTCAAAGCACAATAAGAGAGAGAAGACTGGTAGTAGGGGCTCTACAGATTTCAGCCAAGATATTCCGGAGTCCAAGAGACAGGAGGCCGCCACAGAGAGAAGTTGGTGAAGAGGAGAAGAGTTGCTGAGGAAAGAGACTTGAGAAGGCCCAGGGTGAGGTAAAAAAGGCCGATGATTGGAGTCAAGCTGATTCAGGGTTTAATGACTTCCCCATGGCTGATCCGAGTGCTGACCAGGAGAATGGTGACTTTGTCCCTAACCCAGAAAATAATGATCCAAACCTTCCAGGCATAAGATTCGAAATAGGAAAGATATCCCGAGCATAGCTCTGGCCAGCATGCGACACCACACTGGTCTCAGAGAAACTGCAGAGGTAGCAACAGCTGCCTGGATTGACGGTGGTTTGATAACACCTGATGATGTTCACCTGGTGATAGATCAGCAACAAAGTAAGGAGAGCTCAGGAGAAACTTGCTGTGCAACTCCAGAAGAGGAGTTTGATATGATAAGAGAAAATGGAACTGGCCCTGTTTGTTCTTTGATGGGTGAAGGGATGATACCAAAGTGTTCATGAAAGTTGAGATTCTTGGCCAAGTTGTTCCCTGCCATGGTGAAGGAGGAACACTACTCCTGCTGCAGTGAACCAGAGGGAAGTATTTGTGGCATTTCACCCAGAGAAAGATGACATCAGGAAAACCAGCTGAGATAGTGGCAGATAACATTGTGAACTGCCTAGAGAGAGGAACGTAGACCAGACCCTGCAGGCCATTGGAGGACAGCACCAACACGAACACAGGGTGGCAAGGGGGGTCATGGCAGTGATAGAGCGGAAGATTGGGAGGAAGCTGGTCTGGATTGTTTGTGACCTCCACACCAACGAGTTGCCACTCAGACATCTGATCCAGGAGCTGGATGGCAAGACTTTTTCAAACAACAGATGGTCTGGTCCTCTTGGCAAGATGCTGGACTCTGCCACCGAGTTAGAAATAAATCCGAGCTTTGAAAAAATCACAGTTGGCCCTCCACTCGTTGAGCTTGCACATACTGTCATTGACGACCTGAGTACTGACCAGTACTATGGTTACATGATTTGCAGTGCCATCAAAACTGGGGTCATGCCTGATAGACTTGCTTACCTGCAGATAGGTCCAGTCTTACATTCTAGGTGGCTCACAACGGCTCTCAGGTTCTGCAGAATTTGGGTCGCTCATCATAAACCGAAAGGGAACCAGCTTCACAACCTGAGACTTATTGTCCAATTCATCGTGAGTGTCTACTTGCCAAATTGGTTCAACACCAAGGTCAAGTCATCGTTCTCCGAAGGTCCGAGGCATGTTCTCTTCCAGCTTGAGCTCCTGAGGAGTCAGCCAAGGAAGGTTGTTCAGATTGTGGAGCAGACTGTGAGGAGATCTTCCTGGTATGCTCATCCTGAGGCAGTTCTGGGCAGACAATGCTCTGCAGTATAAGGATGAGGAGGAGAGAAGAGTGGCACAAAAAAAGATCTTGGATATGAGACTTATGAGAGGATCTGGGCATGACGAATCAGTTGGTGACGATTCCTTCAGGTCAGAAGACTCCTGAAGTCAATTCCAGGTGCCAAGACCTCACTGATCTCTACAGATCTGGATAACATCCAGGCTGGCAGTGAGCCCTCTTACCTGCAGCCTCACCCAATGTTCACAGCCAGAGCTCTGGACAACCCCATGTTTAGCCTGCCTGCCCTCGCAGACACCCAGAGTATAGAGCTGCCAGGTACAGCAAGTGAGCGAGGCCAGCAGTCACGTGTACAGCCAGGAGAGGAGGGAAGGCTACATCCGAGCTCAGGTGGTCAGCAGGGAGGTGATGAGTAGAAACAGAAGCAAGAAAGACATGTTCTCTATGGTGTGCAGCAACACCGGGTCGTAGTAGTAAAAACGGTTTTTGTATTTGATGATTTTGTTTTCTAAAGGAATATTAAATTTAATAAATGTGTCAAGATCATTCGTTTTACTATTCTGGATCATTTTCATCCTAATAAATTAACCTGATACATTTACTTTACTTTAAATAAGCTATTTAGTGGTGTTGGTAAAAGGGTGGGAATACTGAATTTTCATAAGATTTCAAGTTAAAATTTACCTAGCAAAAAATGAAAACTTTTCAATTCTGAAGATATCACATGATTCTGCACATAGAACTACATCATTAATACCATGGGCCGATTTTTCAAACTCAAAAAAAAAAAATTCGCCTCCGTATGACACACCCTATTGGGCACCCCTTCAGCCCCATGACCCGGGATGAGAGGGCCGGGCACTCGTTTAGGTCTATAACCAGGGGTGTGATGGCCGGGCATACCTTCAGTGCCATGGCCAGGGGTGTGACGGCCGGGCACCGATTCAGTGCCATGACCCGGGGTGTGAGAGCCGGGCACCCCTTTAGTGCAATGAAACGGGGTGTGAGGGCAGGTCACCCCTACAGAGCTATGAACCGCGGTGTGAGGGCCGGGCACCCCTTTAGTGCCATGAGCCGGGGTGTGAGAGACGGGCACCCCTTTAGTGCCATGAAACGGGGTGTGAGGGCCGGGCAACCCAACAGAGCTATGAATCGGGGTGTGAGGGCCGGGCACCCTTCCATATGACACGGGTTGTGAGGGCCGGGCACCTTTTCAGTGCCATGACCCGGGGTTTGAGGGCCGGGCACCCCTTCAGTGCCATGAATCGGGATGTGAGCGCCGGGCACCCCTTAAGCAATATGACCCGGGGTGTGAGGGCCGGGCTCGATTTCAGTGCCATGAATCGGGGTATGAGGGCTGGGCACCCCTCCAGCACCATAACCCGGGGTATGAGGGCCGGGCACCCCTTCAGTGCTATGACCCGGGGTGTGACGGCCGGGCACCCTTTCAGAGACATGACCCGGGGTGTGAAGGGCGGGTACCCCTTCAATGACATGACCCGGGGTGTGTGGGCCGGACACCCTTTCAGTGCCATGACCCGGGGTGTGAGGGCCGATCACTCCTTCAGTGCCATGACCCGGGGTGTGAGGGCTGGGCACCCCTTCAGCCCCATGACCCGAGGTGTGAGGGCCGGCCACCCGTTTAGGTCTATAACAGGTGTGTGAGAGGCCGGGCACACCTTCAGTGCCATGGCCAGGGGTGTGACGGCCGGGCACCGCTTCAGTGCCATGACGCAGGGTGTGAGGGCCGGGCACCCCTTTAGTGCCATGAGCCGGGGTGTGAGGGCCGGGCACCCCTTTAGTGCCATGAAACGGGGTGTGAGGGCCGGGCACCCCTTCACATGACCCGTTGTGTGAGGGTCGGGCACCCCTTCAGTGAAATGAATCTGGGTGTGAGGGCCAGGCACCCCTTCAGCACCATGACCCAGAGTGTTAGGGCCGGGGTCGATTTCAGTGCCAAGAATCGGGGTGTGAGGGCCGGGCACCCCATCAGCACCATGACCCGGGGTGTGATGGCCGGGAACCGCTTCAACCCCATGACCTGGGGTGTGAGGGCCGGACACCCCTCAGCCACCATGACCCGGGGTGTGAGGGCCGGGCACCCTTTCAGTGACATGAATCGGGGTGTGAAAGCCGGGCACCGCTTCAGCACCATGCCCCGGGGTGTGAGGGCCGGGCATCTCTTTAGTGACATAACCCGGGGTGTGAGAGCCAGGCATCCTTTCAGTGCCATGAATCGGGGTGTGAAAGCCGGGCACCCATTCAGCACCATGACCCGGGGTGTGAGGGCTAGGCACCCCATTAGTGCCATGATCCGGAGTGTGACAGCTGGGGACCCCTTCAGTGACATGACACGGGGTATGAGGGCGGGGAACCCTTTCAGTGACATGACCCTGGGTGTGAGGGCCGGGCAACCCTCCAGCACCATGACCCGGGGTGGGGGCTGCACCCCTTCAGTGCCAAGGACCCGTATAGGGCTGCACCCCTTCAGTCTTATGAACCGGAGTGTGAGGGCCGGGCGCCCTTTCAGTGCCATGAAACGGGGTGTGAGGGCCGGGCACCCCTACAGTGCTGCAAACCGGGGTGTGAGGGCCGGGCACCCCTTCACATGACCCGGGGTGTGAGGGTCAGGCACCCCTTCAGTGAAATGAATCGGGGTGTGAGGGCCGGGCACCCCTTCAGTGACATGACCCGGGGTGTGAGGGACAGGCATCCCTTTAGTGCCATGACCCGGGGTGTGAGGGCCGGGAACCCCTTCAGTGACATGACCCGGGGTGTGAGGGCCGGGCACCCCTTTAGTTCCATGACCCGGGGTGTGAGGGCCGTGCACCCCTTCAGCGACATGACCCGGGGTGTGAAGGCCGGGCACTCTTTCAGCTCCATGACCCGTGGTGTGAGGACCGGGAACCGCTTAAACCCAATGACCCGGGGTGTGAGGGCCAGCCACCCCTTTAGGTCCATGACCCGGGGTGTGAGGGCCGTGCACCCCTTAAGTGACATGACCCGGGGTGTGAGGGCCGGGCACCTCTTTAGAGACATGACCCGGGGTGTGAGGGCCGGGCACCCCTCCAGCACCATGACCCGGGGTGTGAAGGCCGGGCTTCCCTTCAGTGACATGACCTGCTTGAGGGCCGGGCACCCTTGAGCACCATGACACGAGGTGTGAGGCCGGGCACCCTTCAGTGCCATGACCTGGGTGTGAGGGCCGGGCTTCCCCTTCAGTGACATGACCTGGGGTGTGAGGGCCGGGCACCCTTTCAGTGCCATGAATCGGGGTGTGAAAGCCGGGCACCCATTCAGCAACATGACCCAGGGTGTGAGAGCCAAGCACCCCTTTAGTGCCATGACCCGGGGTGTGAGGGCCGGGCACCCCTTCAGTGACATGACCTGGGGTGTGAGGGCCGGGCACCCCTCCAGCACCATGACCCGGGGTGTGAGGGCCGGGCACCCCTTCAGTGCCATGACCCGGGGTGTTAGGGCCGGGCACCCCTTCAGTGTCATGAACCGGAGTGTGAGGGCCGGGTACCCTTTCAGTGCCATGAAACGGGGTGTGAGGGCTGGGCACCCCGACAGTGCTGCAAACCGGGGTGTGAGGGCCGGGCACCCCTTCACATGACCCGGGGTGTGAGGGTCAGGCACCCCTTCAGTGAAATGAATCGGGGTGTGAGGGCCGGGCACCCCTTCAGTGACATGACCCGGGGTGTGAGGGACAGGCACCCCTTCAGTGCTATGACCTGGGGTGGAGGCTGGCACCTTTGTTCTGATGACCTGGGTGAGGGCTGCACCCTTTTTCAGCGACATGACCTGGGTGCTGCCGGGCACTTTCAGCTTCCATGACCTGTGGTGGTGGAGGACGGGAACTGCTTAAACCCAATGACCTGGGGTGAGGGCCAGGCACTTTTAGGTCTATGACCTGGGTGTGAGGGCTGTGCACTTTGCGACATGACCTGGGTGTGAGGGCAGCACCTTTAGAGACATGACCGTGTGAGGGCCGGGCACCTCCAGCACCATGTCCGGAGGTGAGGGCCGGGCACCCTCAGTGACACATGACCCGGGGTTTGAGGGCCGGGCACCCCTTCAGCACCATGACACGAGGTGTGAGGGCCGGGCACCCCTTCAGTGCCATGACCCGGGGTGTGAGGGCCGGGCTTCCCTTCAGTGACATGACCTGGGGTGTGAGGGCCGGGCACCCTTTCAGTGTCATAAACCTGGTTGTGAGGGACGGGCACCCCTTAAGTGCCATGAAACGGGGTGTGAATGCCGAGCACCCATACAGTGCTTTGAAAAAGGGTGTGTGTGCCGGGCACCCCTTCACATGACCTGGGGTGTCAGGGCCGGGCACCCCTCCTGCACCATGACCGGCGGTGTGAGCGCCGGGCACCCCATAAGTGACATGAACCAGGGTGTTAGGGCCGGGCACCCCTTTAGTGCCATGAAACGGGGTGTGAGGGCCGGGCACCCCTACAGAGCTATGAACCTGAGTGTGAGGGCCGGGCACCCCTTCACATGACATGGGGTGTGAGGGCCTGGCACCTTTTCAGTGCCATGACCCGGGGTATGAGGGCCGGGCTCGATTTCAGTGCCATGAATCGGGATGTAATGGCCGGGCACCCCTCCAGCACCATGACCCGGGGTATGAGGGCCGGGCACCCCATCAGCACCATGACCCGGGGTGTGAGGACCGTGCAGCCCTTCAGTACCATGACCCGGGGTGTGAGGGCTAGGCACCCCTTTAGTGCCATGATCCGGAGTGTGACAGCTGGGGACCCCTTCAGTGACATGACACGGGGTATGAGGGCCGGGAACCCTTTTAGTGACATGACCCGGGGTGTGAGGGCCGGGCACCCCTCCAGCACCATGACCCTGGGTTTGAGGGCCGGGAACCCCATCAGCACCATGACCCCGGGGTGTGCGGGCCGGGAACCGCTTCAACCCCATGAACCGGGGTGTGAGGGCCGGGCACCCCTTAAGTGCCATGAAATGGGGTGTGAGTGCCGAGCACCCATACAGTGCTTTGAAAAAGGGTGTGTGTGCCGGGCACCCCTTCACATGACCTGGGGTGTGAGGGACAGGCACCCCTTCAGTGCCATGACCCGGGGTGTGAGGGCCGGGAACCCCTTCAGTGACATGACCTGGGGTGTGAGGGCCGGGCACCCCTTCAGTGACATGACCCGGGGTGTGAGGGCCGGGAACCGCTTCAACCCCTTGACCCGTGGTGTGAAGGCCGGGCACCCCTTTAGGTCCATGACCCGGGTGTGAGGGCCGTTCACCCCTTCAGTTCCATGACCCGGGGTGTGAGGGCCGGGCACCCCTTCAGTGTCATGAACCGGGGTGTGATGGCCGGGCACCCTTTCAGTGCCATGAAACGGGGTGTGAGGGCCGGGCACCCCTACAGTGCTGCGAATCGGGGTGTGAGGGCCGGGCACCCCTTCACATGACCCGTTGTGTGAGGGTCGGGCACCCCTTCAGTGAAATGAATCGGGGTGTGAGGGCCGGGCACCCCTTCAGCACCATGACCCAGAGTGTTAGGGCCGGGGTCGATTTCAGTGCCAAGAATCGGGGTGTTAGGGCCGGGCACCCCATCAGCACCATGACCCGGGGTGTGAT
>NW_024732275.1:0-90788 GCF_018991925.1 Homarus americanus | reverse complement strand
ATCTCGATAAGAGGACTTTGTTATACTCGATCGAAATTTATCTTGATCAGTTTCTTTGTTATACTCGATGAGGGGGTTTGTTATACTCGATCAGGGGACATTGTTATACACTTTTAGGGTCCTTTGTTATACCTCAGGTGGGGCCTGTTATACTCGTTCCGGGGACTTTGTTATACTCTGACAGACTTTGTTATACTCGATCTGGGGCCTTTGTTATACTTGATCAGGGGCTTTGTTATACTCGATGAGGAATTTGTTATTCTCGAAATTTGTTATACTCAATGAGGGGCTTTGTTATACTCAATGGGAACTTTGTATACTTCGATTAGGGGCCTTTGTTACTCTCGTTCAGGCACGTTTGTTATATTCGATCAGGGGCTTTGTTATACTTGAATCAGGGGCCTTTTTATAATCGTTCAGGGACTTTGTTATACTCGAACAGGGGACTTTGTTATACTCAATCAGGGACTTTGTTATATTCGATCAGGGACTTTGTTATATTCGATGGGGGACTTTGTTATTCTCGATCATAGGAATTTGTTATACTCGATCAGGTCCTTGTTAAAGTCGATGAGGGGCTTTGTTACACTCGATCAGGGGACTTTGCTATACTCGACCAGGGACTTTGTTATACTCGATCAGGGGCTTTGTTATTCTCGATCAGGGAACTTTGTTATACTCGATGAGGGGACTTTGTTATACTCCATAGGGGACTTTTGTTATACTCGATCAGGGACTTTGTTATACTCGATCTGGGGCTTTGTTATACTCGATCAGGGGAATCTGTTATACTCGATGAGGGACTTGTTATTCTCGATCAGGGGACTTTGTTATACTCGATGAGGGCATTGTTATATCGTCAGAGGCCTTATTACCGATCAGGGGACTTTGTTATACTCGATCAGGAGACTTTGTTATACTTCGATCAGGGACTTTGTTACACTTTCGATCAAGGACTTTGTTATCTCGATCAGGGGACTTTGATATACTCGATGAGGCTTTGTTATACTCGATCAGGGGACATTGTTATACACTTTTAGGTTCTTTGTTATACTCGATCATGGGCCTTTGTTATACTCGTTCAGGGACTTTGTTATTACTCGACAAGGACTTTGTTATACTCGATCTGGGGCCTTTGTTATACTTGATCAGGGGCATTGTTATACTCTATCAGGGGACTTGGTATTCTCGATAAGGGGACTTTGTTATACCTCAATTAGGGGCTTTTTTATACTTGATCAGAAATTTTGTTATACTCGATCATGGGCCTTTATTATACTCGATCAGGGGACTTTGTTATACTCGACCAGGTGACTTTGTTATACCGGTGAGGGCCTTTGTTATACTTGATCAGGGGCTTTTCTATACTCGATCAGGGACTTTGTTATTCTCGATAAGGGGACTTTGTTATATAATGAGGGGCTTTGTTATACTCGATTAGGAACTTTTTTATACTTGATCAGGGGCTTTGGTATACTCGATCAGGGGACTTTGTTATTCTCGATAAGGGGGACTTTGTTATACTCAATGAGGGCTTTGTTATACTCGATCAGGGAACTTTGTTTATACTCGATCAGGGGCTGTTATACTCGTTCAGGCGACTTTGTTATATTCGATCAGGGGCTTTGTTATTTCTTGATCAGGGGCCTTTGTTATAATCGTTCAGGGACTTTGTTATACTCGACAAGGGACTTTGTTATACTCGATCTGGGGCCTTTGTTATACTTGATCAGGGCTTTGTTATACTCTATTAGGGACTTAGTAATTCTCGATAAGGAGACTTTGTTTTACTCAATCAAAGGGCTTTGTTATACTCGATCAGGGAAATTTTGTTTATACTCGATCATGGGGGCCTTTGTTATACTCGATCAGGAGCTTTGTTATACTCGATCAGTGGACTTTGTTATATGATGAGGGCTTTTGTTATACTCGATGTAGGGACTTTGTTATACTCGATCGGGGAATTTGTTTTACTCGATCAGGGACTTTGTTATATTCGATGAGGACTTTTCATACTCGATCATGGGACTTTTTATACTCGATGAGGGGCCTGTTGTACTCTCGATCAGGGGCCTTTCTTATATCCCGATCAGGGGACTTTGTTATAATCGATCAGGGGACTTTGTTATACTCTATGAGGGCTTTGTTATACTCGATCAGAGGCCTTTGTTATACTCGATCAGGGACTTTGTTATACTCGATCAAAGACTTTGTTATCCTCGATCAGGAGACTTTGATATACTCGATGAGGGCTTTGTTATATCGATCGGGACATTGTAATACACTTTTAGGGTCCTTTGTTATACTCGATCAGGGCCTTTATACTCGTTCATGGGCCTTTGTTATACTCGACAAGGGACTATGTTATACTCGATCTGGGGCCTTGGTTATACTTGGATCAGCTTTGTTATACTCATCAGGGGACTTAGTTCTCGATAAGGGACATTGTTATACTCAATCAGGGGCTTTGTTATACCTGATCAGGAAATTTGTTATACTCGATCATGGCCTTTGTTATACTCGATCAGGGACTTTGTTATAATCGACCAGGGACTTTTGTTATACTCGGTGAGGGACTTTGTTATACTCAATGAGGGCTTTGTTATACTCGATCAGGGAACTTTTTTATACTCAATCAGGAGCCTTTGTTATACTCTGTTCAGGGCCTTTTGTTATATTCGGATCAGGGGCTTTGTTATACTTGATTAGGGTTGTTATAATCGTTCAGGGGACTTTGTTATACTCGAACAGGGAACTTTGTTATACTCGATCAGGGGACTTTGTTATATTCGACCAGGGGAGTTTGTTATACTCGACCAGGGGATTTGTTATACTCGATGAAGTGCCTTTGTTAAACTCCGATGAGGGGCCTTTGTTATTCTCGACCAGGGACTTTGTTATACTCTGATCAGGGGCCTTTGTTATACTCGGATCAGGGACTTTGATATACCTGAACAGGGACTTTGTTATACTCGATTAGGGACTTTGTTATACTCGATCAGGGACTTTGTTATACTCTGACCAGGGAGTTTGTTATACTCGACCAGGGGACTTTTTATACTCGATGAGGGGCCTTGTTAAACCTGGATGAGGGGCCTTTGTTATTCTCGATTAGGGACTTTTGCTAAACTCTGATCAGGGACTTTGTTATACTCAATAAGGGGCTTTGTTATACTCGATAAGGGATTCTTGTTATACTCGATCAAGGACTTTGTTATCCCTGATCAGGGACTTTGATATACCTGGATGAGGGGGCTTTGTATACTCGATCAGGGACATTGTTTACAATTTTAGGTCCTTTTGTTTTCTTTGATGAGGGGCCTTTGTTAAACTCGATGAGGTGCCTTTGTTATTCTCGACCAGGGGACTTTGTTATACTCGATCAGGGGTCTTTGTTATACTCGATCAGGGGACTTTGTTATACTCGATGAGGGGACTTTGTTATACTCGATCAGGGGGCCTTGTTATACTCGATCAGGGAACTTTGATATAATCGATCAGGGGCCTTTGTTATAATCGTTCAGGGGACTTTGTTATACTCGACCAGGGGAGTTTGTTATACTCGACCAGGGGACTTTGTTATACTCGATCCAGGGCCTTTGTTAAACTCGAAGAGGGAACTTTGTTATACTCGATCAGGGGACTTTGTTATACTCGATCAGGGGAATCTGTTATACTCGACCAGGGGACTTTGTTATACTCGATGAGGGGCTTTTGTTAAACTCGATGAGGGGCCTTTGTTATTCTCGATTAGGGGACTTTGTTAAACTCGATCAGGGGACTTTGTTATACTCGATAAGGGGGCTTTGTTATTCTCGATAAGGGGACTTTGTTATACTCGATCAAGGACTTTGTTATCCTCGATCAGGGGACTTTGATATACTCGATGAGGGGGCTTTGTTATACTCGATCAGGGGACATTGTTATACACTTTTAGGGTCCTTTGTTATACTCGATCAGGGGCCTTTGTTATACTCGTTCACGGGACTTTGTTATACTCGATCAGGAGACTTTGTTATACTCGATCAGGGGACTTTGTTACACTCGATCAAGGACTTTGTTATCCTCGATCAGGGGACTTTGATATACTCGATGAGGGGGCTTTGTTATACTCGATCAGGGAACATTGTTATACACTTTTAGGGTCCTTTGTTATACTCGATCAGGGGCCTTTGTTATACTCGATCAGGGGACCTTGTTATACTCGACAGGGACTTTGTTATACTCGATCTGGGGCCTTTGTTATACTTGATTAGGGGACTTTGTTATTCTCGATAAGGGGGAATTTGTTATACTCAATGAGGGGGCTTTGTTATACTCGATGAGGGAACTTTGTTATACTCGATTAGGGGCCTTTGTTATACTCGTTCAGGCACCTTTGTTATATTCGATCAGGGGGCTTTGTTATACTTGATTAGGGGCCTTTTTTATAATCGTTCAGGGGACTTTGTTATACTCGAACAGGGGACTTTGTTATACTCTATCAAGGGACTTTGTTATATTCGATCAAGGGACTTTGTTATATTCGATGAGGGGACTTTGTTATTCTCGATCATGGGACTTTGTTATACTCGATGAGGGGCCTTTGTTATAATCGATCAGGGGACTTTGCTATACTCGATCAGGGGACTTTGTTATACTCGATCAGGGGGCTTTGTTATTCTCGATCAGGGAACTTTGTTATACTCGATGAGGGGACTTTGTTATACTCCATCAGGGGACTTTGTTATACTCGATCAGGGGACTTTGTTATACTCGATCTGGGGACTTTGTTAAACTCGATGAGGGGCCTTTGTTATACTCGATCAGAGGCCTTTGTTATACTCGATCAGGAGACTTTGTTATACTCGATCAAGAGACTTTGTTATACTCGATCAGGGGACTTTGTTATACTCGATCAAGGACTTTGTTATCCTTGATCAGGGAACTTTGTTATGCTCGATGAGGGCGCTTTGTTATACTCGATCAGGGGACATTGTTATACACTTTTAGGGTCCTTTGTTATACTCGATCAGGGGCCTTCGTTATACTCCTTCAGGGGACTTTGTTATACTCGATCAGGGGATTTTGTTATACTCGAACAGGACCCTTTGTTAAACTCGATCAAAGGCCTTTGTTATTCTCGATTAGGGGACTTTGTTAAACTCGATCAGGGGACTTTGTTATACTCGATAAGTGGGCTTTGTTATACTCGATAAGGGAACTTTGTTATACTCGATCACGGAACTTTGTTATACTCGATCAGGTTTCTTTGTTATACTCGACGAGGGGGCTTTGTTATACTCAATTAGGGGACATTGTTATACACTTTTAGGGTCCTTTGTTATACTCGATCAGGGGCCTTTGTTATACTCGTTCAGGGGACTTTGTTATACTACACCAGGGGACTTTGTTATACTCGATCTGGATCCTTTGTTATACTTGATCAGGGGGCTTTGTTATACTCGATCAGGGGACTTTGTTATTCTCCATAAGAGGGACTTTGTTAAACTCAAGCAGGGGGCTTTGTTATACGCGATCAGGGAACTTTGTTATACTCGTTCAGGGGCCTTTGTTATACTCGTTCAGGCGCCTTTGTTATATTCGATCAGGAGGCTTTGTTATACTCGATCAAAGGCCTTTGTTATATTCGTTCAGGGGACTTTGTTATACTCGAACATGGGACTTTGTTATACTCGATAAGGGGAATTTGTTATACTCGATCAGGGGACTTTGTTATACTCGAACATGGGACTTTGTTATACTCGATCAGGGGACTTTGTTATACTCGAACAGGTGACTTTGTTATACTCGACCAGGGGAGTTTGTTATACTCGACCAGGAGACTTTGTTATACTCGATGAGAGGCCTTTGTTAAACTCGATGAGGGGCCTTTGTTATTCTCGACCAGGAGACTTTGTTATACTCGATCAGGGGTCTTTGTTATACTCGATCAGGGGACTTTGTTATACTCGATGAGGGGACTTTGTTATACTCGATCAGGGGGCTTTGTTATACTCGATCAGGGAACTTTGTTATAATCGATGAGGGGCCTTTGTTATAATCGTTCAGGGGACTTTGTTATACTCGACCAGGGGAGTTTGTTATACTCGACCAGGGGACTTTGTTATACTCGATCCGAGGCCTTTGTTAAACTCGAAGAGGGAACTATGCTATACTCGATCAGGGGACTTTGTTATACTCGATCAGGGGAATCTGTTATACTCGATCAGGGGACTTTGTTATTCTCGATCAGGGGACTTTGTTATACTCGATGAGGGGCCTTTGTTATACTCGATCAAGGCCTTTGTTATACTCGATCAGGGGACTTTGTTATACTCGATCAGGAGACTTTGTTATACTCGATCAGGGGACTTTGTTACACTCGATCAAGGACTTTGTTATCCTCGATCAGGGAAATTTGTTATACTCGATGAGCGGGCTTTGTTATACTCGATCAGGATTGATTAGGAACTTTGTTATACTCGACCAGGGTCTGTTATACCCTACAGCGTTTTTGTTATACTTACGAGGGCTGGTTATACTGGATCGCGAATGTTATTCAGGGACTTTGTTATACTCGAATAGGGAACTTTGTTATACTCGACCAGGGGTTTTTGTTATACTCGATAAGGGGCCTTTGTTATACTCGTTAAGGCGCCTTTGTTATATTCGATCAGGGGCCTTTGTTATACTCGACCAGGGGACTTTGTTATACTCGATCAGGGGCCTTTGTTAAACTCGATCAGGGGCTTTGTTATACTCGATCATGGGAATTTGTTATTCTCAATGAGGGGTACTGTGTTATACTCGATGAGGGGGCTTTGTTATACTCGATCAGGGAACTTTGTTATACTCGATCAGGGGCCTTTGTTATACTTGTTCAGGCGCCTTTGTTATATTCGATCAGGGGCCTTTGTTATACTCGACCTGGGGACTTTGTTATACTCGATCAGGGGCTTTTGTTAAACTCGATCAGGGGCCTTTGTTATACTCAATCAGGGGACTTTGTTATACTTGATTAGGGGGCTTTGTTTTACTGGATCTGGAAACTTTGTTATACTCGATGAGTAGCCTTTGTTATAATCGTTCAGGGGACTTTGTTATACTCCATCAGGGGACTTTGTTATACTCGATCAGGAGACTTTGTTATATTCGATAAGGGGACTCTGTTATACTCGTTCAGGCGCCTTTGTTATATTCGATGAGGGGCCTTTGTTATTCTCGACCAGGGGACTTTGTTATACTCGATCAGGGCCTTTGTTAAACTCGATCAGGGGCTTTTGTTATACTCGATCAGGGGGCTTTGTTAAAATCGTGCAGGGAACTTTGTTACACTCGATCAGGGGACTTTGTTCTCCTCGATCAGGGGACTTTGTTATACTCGATCAGGGGACTTTGTTATATTCGATGAGGGGACTTTGCTATACTCGACCATGGGACTTTGTTATACTCGATGAGGGACCTTTGTTATACTCGATCAGGGGCCCTTGTTATACCCGATCAGGGGACTTTGTTATACTCGATCAGAGGACTTTGTTATACTCGATCTGGGGACTCTGTAATACTCGATCAGGGGACTTTGTTATACTCGATCAGGGGCCTTTGTTAAACTCGATCAGGGGCTTTTGTTATACTCGATCAGGGGGCTTTGTTAAAATCGTGCAGGGAACTTTGTTACACTCGATCAGGGGACTTTGTTCTCCTCGATCAGGGGCCTTTGTTATACTCGATCAGGGGACTTTGTTATATTCGATAAGGGGAGTTTGTTATATTGGATCATGGGACTTTGTTATACTCGATCAGTGGCCTTTGTTATACTCTTTTAGAGGCCTTTGTTATACTCGAACAGGGGCCTTTGTTAAACTCGATCAAAGGCCTTTGTTATTCTCGATTAGAGGACTTTGTTAAACTCGATGAGGAGACTTTGTTATACTCGATCAGGGGAGATCTTTATACTCGATCAGGGGACTTTGTTTTACTCGATCATGTTGGATCTTTTGTTATCCTCGATCAGGGGCCTTTGTTATACTCGATCAGGGAACTTTGTTATACTCGATCAAGGGGCTTTGTTATACTCGATCAGGGGGCTTTGTTTTACTCGATCAGGAAACTTTGTTATACTGATCAGGGGCCTTTGTTATAATCGTTCAGGGGGCTTTGTTATACTCGATCAGGGGACTTTGTTCTCCTCGATCAGGGGACTTTGTAATACTCGATCAGGGGACTTTGTTATATTCAATGAGGGGACTTTGTTATACTCGACCATGGGACTTTGTTATACTCGATGAGGGGCCTTTGTTATACTCGATCAGGGGCCCTTGTTATACCCGATCAAGGTACTTTGTTATACTCGATCATGGGACTTTGTTATATTCGATAAGGGGACTCTGTTATACTCGATTAGGTGACTGTAATACTCGATCAGGGGACTTTGTTTTATTCGATAAGGGGACTCTGTTATACTCGATAAGGTGACTGTAATACTCGATCAGGGGACTTTGTTATACTCGATCAGTGGCCTTTGTTATACTCTTTTTGAGGCCTTTGTTATATTCGAACAGGGGCCTTTGTTAAACTCAATCAAAGGCCTTTGTTATTTTAGATTTGAGGACTTTGTTAAACTCGATGAGGAGACTTTGTTATACTCGATGAGGGGAGTTTGTTATACTCGCTCAGGGGACTTTGTTTTACTCGATTAGGGGGCTTTGTTATACTCGATCAGGGAACTTTGTTATACTCGATCAGGAGCCTTTTTTATACTCGTTCAGGCGCCTTTGTTATATTCGATCAGGGGCCTTTGTTATACTCGACCAGGGGGCTTTGTTTTACTCGATCAGGAAACTTTGTTATACTCGATCAGTAGCCTTTGTTATAATCGTGCAGGGGACATTGTTACACTCGATGAGGGGACTTTGTTCTCCTCGATCAGGGGACTTTGTTATACTCGATAAGGTGACTTTGTTATATTCGATGAGGGGACTTTGTTATACTCGACCATGGGACTTTGTTATACTCGATCAGGGGACTTTGTTCTCCTTGATCAGGGAACTTTCTTATACTCAATCAGGGGACTTTGTTATATTCGATGAGGAGACTTTGTTATACTTGATCAGGGGAGTTTGTTATACTCGATCATGGGACTTTGTTTTACTCGATCAGGGGGCTTTGTTATACTCGATCAGGGGACTTTGTTATACTCGATCAGGGGCCGTTGTTATACTAAATTAGGGGCCTTTGTTATACTCGATCAGGGGACTTTGTTATACTCGACCAGGGGTCTTTGTTATACTCGATGAGGGACCTTTGATATACTTGATCAGGGGGCTTTGTTATACTCGATCAGGGGACTTTGTTATTCTCGATCAGGGGGACTTTGTTATACTCGATGAAGGGGCTTTGTTATATTCGATCAGGGAACTTTCTTATACTCGTTCAGGCGCCTTTGTTATATTCGATCAGGGGCCTTTGTTATATTCGATCAGGGCCCTATGTTATACTCGACCTGGGGACTTTGTTATACTCGATCACGAGCTTTTGTTAAACTCGATCAGGGGCCTTTGTTATATTCAATGAGGGGACTTTGTTTACTCGACCATGGGACTTTGTTATACTCGATGAGGGGCCTTTGTTATACTCGATCAGGGGCCCTTCTTATACCCGATCAAGGTACTTTGTTATACCCGATCATGGGACTTTGTTATATTCGATAAGGGGACTCTGTTATACTCGATTAGGTGACTGTAATACTCGATCAGGGGACTTTGTTATATTCGATAAGGGGACTCTGTTATACTCGATAAGGTGACTGTAATACTCGATCAGGGGACTTTGTTATACTCGATCAGTGGTCTTTGTTATACTCTTTTAGAGGCCTTTGTTATATTCGAACAGGGGCCTTTGTTAAACTCAATCAAAGGCCTTTGTTATTTTAGATTTGAGGACTTTGTTAAACTCGATGAGGAGACTTTGTTATACTCGATGAGGGGAGTTTGTTATACTCGCTCAGGGGACTTTGTTTTACTCGATTAGGGGGCTTTGTTATACTCGATCAGGGAACTTTGTTATACTCGATCAGGAGCCTTTTTTATACTCGTTCAGGCGCCTTTGTTATATTCGATCAGGGGCCTTTGTTATACTCGACCAGGGGGCTTTGTTTTACTCGATCAGGAAACTTTGTTATACTCGATCAGTAGCCTTTGTTATAATCGTGCAGGGGACTTTGTTACACTCGATGAGGGGACTTTGTTCTCCTCGATCAGGGGACTTTGTTATACTCGATAAGGTGACTTTGTTATATTCGATGAGGGGACTTTGTTATACTCGACCATGGGACTTTGTTATACTCGATCAGGGGACTTTGTTCTCCTTGATCAGGGAACGTTGTTATACTCAATCAGGGGACTTTGTTATATTCGATGAGGAGACTTTGTTATACTTGATCAGGGGAGTTTGTTATACTCGATCATGGGACTTTGTTTTACTCGATCAGGGGGCTTGTTATACTCGATCAGGGGACTTTGTTATACTCGATCAGGGGCCGTTGTTATACTAAATTAGGGGCCTTTGTTATACTCGATCAGGGGACTTTGTTATACTCGACCAGGGGTCTTTGTTATACTCGATGAGGGGCCTTTGATATACTTGATCAGGGGGCTTTGTTATACTCGATCAGGGGACTTTGTTATTCTCGATCAGGGGGACTTTGTTATACTCGATGAAGGGGCTTTGTTATACTCGATCAGGGAACTTTCTTATACTCGTTCAGGCGCCTTTGTTATATTCGATCAGGGGCCTTTGTTATATTCGATCAGGGCCCTATGTTATACTCGACCTGGGGACTTTGTTATACTCGATCAGGGGCTTTTGTTAAACTCGATCAGGGGCCTTTGTTATACTCAATCAGGGGACTTTGTTATACTTGATCAGGGGACTTTGTTATACTCGATCAGGGGGCTTTGTTTTACTTGATCAGGAAACTTTGTTATACTCGATGAGGAGCCTTTGTTATAATCGTTCAGGGGACTTTGTTATACTCGATTAGGGGACTTTGTTATACTCGATCACGGGACTTTGTTATACTCGATCAGGGGCTTTGTTATATTCGATAAGGGGACTCTGTTATACTCGATTAGGTGACTGTAATACTCGATCAGGGGACTTTGTTATACTCGATCAGTGGCATTTGTTATACTCTTTTAGAGGCCTTTGTTATACTCGAACAGGGGCCTTTGTTAAACTCGATGAAAGGCCTTTGTTATTCTCGTTTTGAGGACTTTGTTAAACTCGATCAGGAGACTTTGTTATACTCGATCAGGGGACTTTGTTATACTCGATCAAGGTCTTTGTTATCCTCGATGAGGGGACTTTGTTATACTCGATTAGGGGCCATTTTTATACTCGATCAGGAACTTTGTTATACTCGATCAGGGGCGTTTGTTAAACTCCATGAGGGGCCTTTGTTATACTCGATCAGGGGGCTTTGTTATACTCGATCAGGGAACTTTGTTATACTCGATCAAGGGGCTTTGTTATACTCGATCAGGGAACTTTGTTATACTCGATCATTAGCCTTTGTTATAATCGTGCAGGGGACTTTGTTACACTCGATCAGGGGACTTTGTTCTCCTCGATCAGGGGACTTTGTAATACTCGATGAGGGGACTCTGTTATACTCAGTCAGGGGAGTTTGTTTTACTCGATCAGGAAACTTTGTTATACTCGATCAGTAGCCTTTGTTATAATCGTGCAGGGGACTTTGTTACACTCGATCAGGAGACTTTGTTCTCCTCGATCAGGGGACTTTGTAATACTCGATCATGGGATTTTGTTATATTCGATGAGGGGACTTTGTTATACTCGGCCATGGGACTTTGTTATACTCGATGAGGGGCCGTTGTTATACTCGATCAGGGGCCCTTCATATACCCGATCAGGGGACTTTGTTATACTCGATCAGGGGACTTTGTTATACTCGATCAGGAGACTTCTGTAATACTCGATCAGGGGACTTTGTTATACTCGATCAGGGGCCTTTGTTATACTCGATCAGGGGACTTTGTTATATTCGATAAGGGGACTTTGTTATACTGGATCATGGGACTTTGTTATACTCGATGAGGGGCCTTTGTTATACTCGATGAGGGGACTCTGTTATACTCGATCAAAGGACTCTGTAATACTCGATCAGGGGACTTTGTTATACTCGATCAGTGGCCTTTGTTATACTTTTTTAGAGGCCTTTGTTATACTCGAACAGGGGCCTTTGTTAAACCGATCAAAGGCCTGTGTTATTCTCGATTAGAGGACTTTGTTAAACTCGATGAGGAGACTTTGTTATACTCGATCAGGGGAGTTCTTTATACTCGATCAAGGGACTTTGTTTTACTCGATCAGGGGGCTTTGTTATACTCGATCAGGGGACTTTGTTATACTCGATCAGGGGCCTTTGTTATACTCGGCCAGGGTTCTTTGTTATACTTATTCAGGGGCCTTTGTTATCCTTGATCAGGGGGCTTTGTTATACTCGATCAGGGGAATTTGTTATTCTCGATCAGGGGAATTTGTTATACTCGATCAGGGGACTTTGTTATACTCAGCCAGGGGTCTTTGTTATACTCATTCAGGGGCCTTTGTTATACTTGATCAGGGGGCTTCGTTATACTCGATCAGGGGCCTTTGTTATTCTCGATCACGGGAATTTGTTTTACCCCAACAGGGGGCTTTGTTATACTCGATCAGGGGACTTTGTTATATTTGATAAGGGGACTTTGTTATACTCGATCCGGTGACTCTGTAATACTCGATCAGGGGACTTTGTTATACTCGATCAAAGGCCTTTGTTATACTCGATCAGGGTTTTTTGTTATACTCGATCAGGGGACTTTGTTTTACTCGATCAGTGGGCTTTGTTTTACTCGATTAGGGAACTTTGTTATACACAATCAGGGGACTTTGTTATACTCGATCAGGGGACTTTGTTATACTCGATCAGGGGGCTTTGTTTTACTCGATCAGGAAACTTTGTTATACTCGATCAGGGGCCTTTGTTATAATCGTTCAGGGGACTTTGTTATACTCGATCAGGG
Organism: Homarus americanus; assembly: GCF_018991925.1. Taxonomy (NCBI): domain Eukaryota; kingdom Metazoa; phylum Arthropoda; class Malacostraca; order Decapoda; family Nephropidae; genus Homarus; species Homarus americanus. Next base: position 77,721 of record NW_024732275.1, on the reverse strand, counting down.
GACTTTGTTCTCCTCGATTTGTTATACTCGATCAGGGGACTTTGTTATATTCGATGAGGAGACTTTTTTATACTCGATCAGGGGAGTTTGTTATACTCGATCATGGGACTTTGTTTTACTCGATCAGGGGGCTTTGTTTATACTCGATCAGGGGACCTTGTTATACTCGATCAGGGACCTTTGTTATACTAAATCAGGGGCCTTTGTTATACTCGATTAGGGGACTTTGTTATACTCGACCAGGGGTCTTTGTTATACTCGATCAGGGGCCTTTGTTATACTTGATCAGGGGCCTTTGTTATACTCGATCAGGGGACTTTGTTATTCTCGATCAGGGGGACTTTGTTATACTAGATGAAGGGGCTTTGTTATACTTGATCAGGGAACTTTCTTATACTCGTTCAGGCGCCTTTGTTATATTCGATCAGGGGCCTTTGTTATATTCGATCAGGGGGCCCTTGTTATGCTCGACCTGGGGACTTTGTTATACTCGATCAGGGGCTTTTGTTAAACTCGATCAGGGGCATTTGTTATACTCAATCAGGGGACTTTGTTATACTTGATTAGGGGACTCGATCAGGGGGCTTTGTTTTACTCGATCAGGAAACTTTGTTATACTCGATGAGGAGCCTTTGTTATAATCGTTCATGGGACTTTGTTATACTCGATTAGGTGACTGTAATACTCGATCAGGAGACTTTGTTATACTCGATCAGTAGCCTTTGTTATACTCTTTTAGAGGCCTTTGTTATACTCGAACAGGGGCCTTTGTTAAACTCGATCAAAGGCCTTTGTTATTCTCGATTAGAGCCTTTGTTAAACTCGATGAGGAGACTTTGTTATACTCGATCAGGGGAGTTCTTTATACTCGATCAGGGGACTTTGTTTTACTCGATCAGGGGGGCTTTGTTGTACTCGATCAGGGGAATTTTTTCTACTCGATCAGGGGCCTTTGTTATACTCGATCAGGGGACTTTGTTATACTCGATCAGGGGACTCTGTAATACTCGATCAGGGGACTTTGTTATACTCGATCAGGGGCCTTTGTTATACTCAATCAGGGGACTTTGTTATATTCGATAAGGGTACTTTGTTATACTGGATCATGGGACTTTGTTATACTCAATGAGGGGCCTTTGTTATACTCGATGAGGGGACTTTGTTTTACTCGATCAGGGGGCTTTGTTTTACTCGATCAGGAAACCTTGTTATACTCCATCAGTAGCCTCTGTTATAATCGTGCAGGGGACTTTGTTACACTCGATCAGGAAAATTTTTTCTCCTCGATCAGGGGCCTTTGTTATAATCGTTCAGGGGACTTTGTTATACTCGATCAGGGGACTTTGTTCTCCTCGATCAGGGGACTTTGTTATTCTCGATTAGTGGACTTTGTTAAACTCGATGAAGAGATTTTGTTATACTCGATCAGGGGACTTTGTTATACTCGATGAGGGGCCTTTGTTATACTCGATGAGGGGCCTTTGTTATTCTCGATTATTGGACTTTGTTAAACTCGATCAGGGGACTTTGTTATACTCGATCAGGGGAGTTTGTTATACTCGATCAGGGGACTTTGTTTTACTCGATCAGGGGGCTTTGTTATACTCGACCAGGGGGCTTTGTTTTACTCGATTAGGGGACTTTGTTATACTCAATCAGGGGACTTTGTTATACTCGATCAGGGGACTTTGTTATACTCGATCAGGGGCCTTTGTTAAACTCGGGTGGGGGTCTTTGTTATACTCATTCAGGGGCCTTTGTTATCCTTGATCAGGGGGATTTGTTATACTCGATCAGGGGAATTTGTTATTCTCGATAAGGGGAATTTGTTATACTCAGCCAGGGGACTTTGTTATACTCAGCCAGGGGTCTTTGTTATAACATTCGGGGCCTTTGTATACTTGATCAGGGGCTGTTATACTCGATGAAATTTGTTATTCTCGATGAAATTTGTTTACCACAACAGGGCTGTAATACTCGATCAGGGGACTTTGTATATTTGATAAGGGTGCTTTGTTATACTGGATCATGGGACTTTGTTATACTCGATCAGGGGCCTTTGTTATACTCGATAAGGGGACTTTGTTTTACTCGATCAGTGGGCTTTGTTTTACTCGATTAGGGAACTTTGTTATACTCAATCAGGGGCCTTTGTTATACTCGATCAGGGGACTTTGTTATACTCGATCAGGGGGCTTTGTTTTACTCGATCAGGGGGTTTTGTTATACTCGATCAGGGGACTTTGTTATACTCGATCAGGGGCCTTTGTTAAACTCGGGTGGGGGTCTTTGTTATACTCATTCAGGGGCCTTTGTTATCCTTGATCAGGGGGATTTGTTATACTCGATCAGGGGAATTTGTTATTCTCGATAAGGGGAATTTGTTATACTCAGCCAGGGGACTTTGTTATACTCAGCCAGGGGTCTTTGTTATACTCATTCAGGGGCCTTTGTTATACTTGATCAGGGGGCTTTGTTATACTCGATCAGGGGAATTTGTTATTCTCGATCAGGGGAATTTGTTTTACCACAACAGGGGGCTTTGTAATACTCGATCAGGGGACTTTGTTATATTTGATAAGGGTACTTTGTTATACTGGATCATGGGACTTTGTTATACTCGATCAGGGTTTTTTGTTATACTCGATAAGGGGACTTTGTTTTACTCGATCAGTGGGCTTTGTTTTACTCGATTAGGGAACTTTGTTATACTCAATCAGGGGACTTTGTTATACTCGATCAGGGGACTTTGTTATACTCGATCAGGGGGCTTTGTTTTACTCGATCTGGAAACTTTGTTATACTCGATCAGGGGCCTTTGTTATAATCGTTCAGGGGACTTTGTTATACTCGATCAGGGGACTTTGTTCTCCTCGATCAGGGGACTTTGTTATACTCGATCAGGGGACTTTGTTATATTCGATGAGGAGACTTTGTTATACTCGATCAGGGGAGTTTGTTATACTCGATTAAGGGGCTTTGTTATACTCGATCAGGGGGCTTTGTTATACTCGATCAGGGAACTTTGTTATACTCGATCAAGGAGCTTTGTTATACTCGATTAGGGAACTTTGTTATACTCAATCTGGGGACTTTCTTATACTCGATCAGGGGACTTTGTTATACTCGATAAGGGGGCTTTGTTTTACTCGATCAGGAAACTTTGTTATACTCGATCAGGGGACATTGTAATACTCGATCAGGGGACTTTGTTATATTCGATGAGGGGACTTTGTTATACTCGACCATGGGACTTTGTTATACTCGATGAGGGGCCTTTGTTATAGTCGATCAGGGGCCATTGTTATACCCGATCAGGGAACTTTCTTATACTCGATCAGGAAACTTTGTTATACTCGATCAGGGGACTCTGTAATACTCGATTAGGGGACTTTGTTATACTCGATCAGGGGCCTTTGTTATACTCAATCAGGGGACTTTGTTATATTTGATAAGGGTACTTTGTTATACTGGATCATGGGACTTTGTTATACTCGACGAGGGGCCTTTGTTATACTCGATGAGAGGACTCTGTTATACTCGATCAAGGGACTCTGTAATACTCGATCAGGGGACTTTGTTATACTCGATCAGTGGCCTTTGTTATACTCTTTTAGAGGCATTTGTTATACTCGAACAGGGGCCTTTGTTAAACTCGATCAAAGGCCTTTGTTATTCTCGATTAGAGGACTTTGTTAAACTCGATGAGGAGACTTTGTTATACTCGATCAGGGGTGTTCGTTATACTCGATCAGGGGCCTTTGTTATACTCAATCAGGGGACTTTGTTATACTTGATTAGGGGACTCGATCAGGGGGCTTTGTTTTACTCGATCAGGAAACTTTGTTATACTCGATGAGGAACCTTTGTTATAATCGTTCAGGGGATTTTGTTATACTCGATCAGAGGACTTTGTTATACTCGATCAGGGGACTTTGTTATATTCGAACAGTGGCCTTTGTTATACTCTTTTAGAGGCCTTTGTTATACTCGAACAGGGGCCTTTGTTAAACTCGATCAAAGGCCTTTGTGAATCTCGATTAGATGACTTTGTTAAACTCGATGAGGAGACTTTGTTATACTCGTTCAGGGGAGTTCTTTATACTCGATCAGGGGACTTTGTTTTACTCGATCAGGGGGCTTTGTAGTACTCGATTAGGGGACTTTGTTATACTCGATCAGGGGCCTTTGTTATACTCGATCAGGGAACTTTGTTATACTCGATCAAGGAGCTTTGTTATACTCAATCAGGGGGCTTTGTTATACTCGATCAGGGAAGTTTGTTATACTCGATCAAGGGGCTTTGTTATACTCGATTAGGGAACTTTGTTATACTCAATCAGGGACTTTGTTATACTCGATCAGGGGACTTTGTTATACTCGATCAGGGCTTGTTTTACTCGATCAAGAGCTGTTATACTCGATCAGGGGCCTTTATTATAATCGTTCGGGGACTTTGTTATATGATCAGGGGACTGTTCTCTCGATCAGGGACTTGTAATATAGTCGGGGAAGCATTTATATTCGATGAGGGACTTTGTTATTCTCGATCATGGGACTTTGTTAAACTCGTTGAGGGACCTTTGTTATACTCGATCAGGCGACTTTGTTATAAAGATCAGGGGACTTTGTTATATTCGATCAGGGGGCTTTGTTATACTCGATCAGGGAACTTTGTTATACTCGATAAGGAGACTTTGTTATACTCGATCAGGGGACTTTGTTATACTCGATCAGGGGACTTTGTTATACTCGATCAGGGGACTTTGTTATACTGGATCATGGGACTTTGTTATACGATGGGGCCTTTGTTATACTCGATGAGGGGACTCTGTTATACTCGATCAGGGGCCTTTGTTATACTCGATCAGGGGCCTTTGTTATACTCGATCAGGGGACTTTGTTATACTCGATCAGTGGCCTTTGTTATACTCTTTTAGAGGCCTTTGTTATACTCGAACAGGGGCCTTTGTTAAACTCGATCAAAGGCCTTTGTTATTGTCGATTAGAGGACTTTGTTAAACTCGATGAGGAGACTTTGTTATACTCGATCAGGGGACTTTGTTTTACTCGATGAGGGGACTTTGTTTTACTCTATCAGGGGGCTTTGTTATACTCGATCAGGGAACTTTGTTATACTCGATCAGGGGCCTTTGTTATAATCGTGCAGGCGACTTTGTTATACTCGATCATGGGCCTTCGTTATACTTGATCAGGTGGCATTGCTATACTCGATCAGGGGACTTTGTTTTACTCGATCAGGGGCCTTTGTTATTCTCGATCAGGGGAACTTTGTTATATTCGATAAGGGGACTTTGTTATATTGGATCATGGGCCTTCGTTATACTTGATCAGGGGGCATTGCTATACTCGATAAGGGGACTTTGTTATATTCGATAAGGGGACTTTGATTATATTGGATCATGGGACTTTGTTATACTCGATCAGTGGCCTTTGTTATACTCTTTTAGAGGGCTTTGTTAAACTCGATGAGGAGACTTTGTTATACTCGATCAGGGGAGTTTGTTATACTCGATGAGGGGACTTTGTTTTACTCGATCAGGGGGCTTTGTTATACTCGATCAGGGGACTTTGTTATACTCGATCAGGGGCCTTTGTTATACTTTCGATCAGGGGCCTTTGTTATACTCATTGATCAAGGGACTTTGTTATACTCAGCAGGGGTCTTTGTTATACTCGATTAGGGGCCTTTGTTATACTTGATCAAGGGCATTTATACTCGATCAGGGGCCTTTGTTATTCTCGATCAGGGGGACTTTGTTATACTCGATTAGGGGCATTGTTATACTCGATCAGGAAACTTTGTTATCCTCGATCAAGGGGCTTTTGTTATACTCGATCAGAACTTTATTTATACTCGATCAGGGCCTTTTATTATACTCAAATTTCAAACCTTTGTTATACTCGATCAGGGAACTTTGTTATACTCGATCAGGGGCCTTTGTTATACTCGTTCAGGCGCCTTTGTTATATTCGATCAGGGGCCTTTGTTATACTCAATCAGGGGACTTTGTTTTACTCGATCAGGGGACTTTATTATACTCGATCAGGGGGCTTTGTTGTACTCAATCAGGGGACTTTGTTTTACTCGATGAGGAAACTTTGTTATATTCGATCAGTAGCCTTTGTTATAATCGTGCAGGGGACTTTGTTACACTCGATTAGGGGACTTTGTTCTCCTCGATCAGGGGACTTTGTAATATTCGATCAGGGGACTTTGTGATATTCGATGAGTGAACTTTGTTATACTCGACCATGGGACTTTGTATACTCGATAAGGGGCCTTTGTTATACTCGATCAGGGGCCCTTGTTATTCCCGATCAGGGGACTTCGTTATACTCGATCAGGGGACTTTGTTATACTCGATCAGGGGACTCTGTAATACTCGAACAGGGGACTTTGTTATACTCGATCAGGGGCCTTTGTTATACTCGATCAGGGGACTCTGTTATACTCGATCAAGGGACTCTGTAATACTCGATCAGAGGACTTTGTTATACTCGATCAGTGGCCTTTGTTATACTCTTTTAGAGGCCTTTGTTATACTCGAACAGGGGCCTTTGGTAAACTCGATCAAAGGCCTTGGTTATTCTCGATTAGAGGACTTTGTTAAACTCGAAGAGGAGACTTTGTTATACTCGATCAGGGGAGTTTGTTATACTCGATCAGGGGACTTTCTTTTACTCGATCAGGGGGCTTTGTTATACTCGATCAGGGAACTTTGTTATACTCGATCGGGGGCCTTTGTTATACTCGATCAGGGGCCTTTTTTATACTCGATCAGGGGACTTTGTTATACTCGGCCAGGGGGTCTTTGTTATACTCATTCAGGGGCCTTTGTTATACTTGATGAGGGGGCTTTGTTATACTCGATCAGGGGACTTTGTTATTCTCGATCAGGGGGACTTTGTTATACCCCATCAGGGGGCTTCGTTATACTCGATCAGGGGACTTTGTTATACTCCATCAGGGGGCTTTGTTTTACTCGATCAGGAAACTTTGTTATACTCGAACAGTAGCCTCTGTTAAAATCGTGCAGGGGACTTTGTTACACTCGATCAGGGGACTTTGTTCTCCTCGATCAGGGGACTTTGTTATACTCGATCAGGGGCCTTTGTTATACTCGATGAGGGGCCTTTGTTATTCTCGATTATTGGACTTTGTTAAACTCGATGAGGAGACTTTGTTATACTCGATCAGGGGAGTTTGTTATACTCGATCAGGGTCTTTGTTTTACTCGATCAGGGGGCTTTGTTATACTCGATCAGGGGACTTTGTTATACTCGACCAGGGGAGTTTGTTATACACGACTAGGGGACTTTGTTATACTCGATGAGGGGCCTTTGTTAAACTCGATCATGGGCCTTTGTTATACTCGATCAGGAGCCTTTGTTTTACTTGATCAGGGGGCATTGTTTTACTCGATCACGGGCCTTTGTTATTCTCGATCAGGAGGACTTTGTTATACTCGATTAGGGGGCATTGTTATACTCGATCAGGGAACTTTGTTATCCTCAATCAAGGGGCTTTGTTATACTCGATCAGGGAACTTTGTTATACTCGTTCAGGCGCCTTTGTTATATTCGATCAGGGGCCATGGTTATACTCGACCAGGGGACTTTTTTATACTCGATTAGGGTCCTTTGTTAAACTCGATTAGGGGCCTTTGTTATACTCGATCAGGGGGCTTTGTTATACTCGATAAGGGAAGCTTGTTATACTCGATCAAGGGGCTTTGTTATACTCGATTAGGGAACTTTGTTATACTCAATCAGGGGACTTTGTTATACTCGATCAGGGGACTTTGTTTTACTCGATCAGGGGGCTTTGTTTTACTCGATCAGGAAACTTTGTTATATTCGATCAGTAGCCTTTGTTATAATCGTGCAGGAGACTTTGTTACACTCGATTAGGGGACTTTGTACTCCTCGATCAGGGGACTTTGTAATACTAGATCAGGGGACTTTGTTATATTCGATGAGTGGACTTTGTTATACTCGACCATGGGACTTTGTACACACGACAAGGGGCCTTTGTTATACTCGATCAGGGGCCCTTGTTATTCACGATCAGGGGACTTTGTTATACTCGATCAGGGGCCTTTGTTATACTCGATCAGGGGACTTTGTTATACTCGGCCAGGGGTTCTTTGTTATACTCATTCAGGGGCCTTTGTTATACTTGATGAGGGGGCTTTGTTATATTCGATCAGGGGACTTTGTTATTCTCGATCAGGGGGACTTTGTTATACCCCATCAGGGGGCTTTGTTATACTCGATCAGGGGACTTTGTTATACTCCATCAGGGGGCTTTGTTTTACTCGATCAGGAAACTTTGTTATACTCGATCAGTAGCCTCTGTTATAATCGTGCAGGGGACTTTGTTACACTCGATCAGGGGACTTTGCTCTCCTCGATCAGGGGACTTTGTTATACTCGATCAGGGGCCTTTGTTATACTCGATGAGGGGCCTTTGTTATTCTCGATTATTAGACTTTGTTAAACTCGATGAGGAGACTTTGTTATACTCGATCAGGGGAGTTTGTTATACTCGATGAGGGCCTTTGTTTTACTCGATCAGGGGGCTTTGTTATACTCGATCAGGGGACTTTGTTATCCTCGATCAGGGGACTTGGTTATACTCGACCAGGGGAGTTTGTTATACTCGACTAGGGGACTTTGTTATACTCGATGAGGGGCCTTTGTTAAACTCGATCAGGGGACTTTGTTATACTCGATCAGGGGACTTTGTTATACTCGACCAGGGGAGTTTGTTATACTCGACTAGGGGACTTTGTTATACTCGATGAGAGGCCTTTGTTATAATCGTTCAGGGGACTTTGTTATACTCGATCAGGGGACTTTGTTATACTCGATCAGGGGACTTTGTTATACTCGACCAGGAGAGTTTGTTATACTCGACCAGGGTACTTTGTTATACTCGATCAGGGGACTTTGTTATACTCGATCAGGGGACTTTGTTACACTCGACCAGGAGAGTTTGTTATACTCGATCAGGGGACTTTGTGTTACTCGATCAGGAGACTTTGTTATACTCGATCAGGGGACTTTGTTATACTCGATCAAGGTCTTTGTTATCCTCGATGAGGGGACTTTGGTATACTCGATTAGGGGCCATTTTTATACTCGATCAGGGGACTTTGTTATACTCTAATAGGGGACTTTGTTATAAGCGTTCAGGCGACTTTGTTATACTCGATCATTGGACTTTGTAATACTCGATCAGGGGACTTTGTTATACTCGATCAGGGGAGTTTGTTATACTCGATCAGAGGACTTTGTTTTACTCGATCAGGGGACTTTGTTATACTCGATCAGGGGACTTTGTTATATTTGATAAGGGGAATTTGTTATACTGGATCATGGGACTTTGTTATACTCGATCAGGGGCCTTTGTTATACACGATGAGGGGACTCTGTTATACTCGATCAGGGGACTCTGTAATACTCGATCAGGGGACTTTGTTATACTCGATAAAAGGCCTTTGTTATAATCGATCAGAGTTTTTTGTTATACTCGATCAGGGGACTTTGTTTTACTCGATCAGGGGGCTTTGTTTTACTCGATTAGGGGACTTTGTTATACTCAATCAGGGGACTTTGTTATACTCAATCAGGGGACTTTGTTGTACTCGATCAGGGGGCTTTGTTTTACTCGATCAGGAAACTTTGTTATACTCGATCAGGGGCCTTTGTTATAATCGTTCAGGGGACTTTGTTATACTCGATCACGGGACTTTGTTCTCCTCGATCAGGGGACTTTGTTATACTCGATCAGGGGACTTTGTTATATTCGATGAGGAGACTTTGTTATACTCGATCAGGGGAGTTTGTTATATTCGATCATGGGACTTTGTTTTACTCGACCAGGGGGCTTTGTTATACTCGATTAGGGGACTTTGTTATACTCGATCAGGGGCCTTTGTTATACTCGATCAGGGGCCTTTGTTATACTCGATGAGGGGACTTTGTTATAGTGGGGGACTTTGTTCTCTTGATCAGGGTTTTGTTATATACTCGATCAGGACTTTGTTATATTCGATGAGGAGACTTTGTTATACTCGATCAAGGAGTTTATTTATATGATCATGGGACATTGTTTTACTCGATCAGGGGCTTTGTTATACCGATCAGGGGACTTTGTTATATACTCGATCAGGGGCCTTTGTTATGCGATCAGGGGCCTTTGTTATATACTCGATCAGGGCCTTTATTGCCTCGGTAAGGGGACTGTTATATACTCGACCAGAAGTGCCATTATACTCGATCAGACGCTGTTATATGCCAGTCAGGGGCTTTGTTATACTCGATCAGGGGACTTTGTTGTTCTCGATCAGGGGGACTTTGTTATACTCGATCAAGGTGCTTTGTTATACTCGATCAGGGAACTTTGTTATACTCGTTCAGGCGCCTTTGTTATATTCCATCAGGGGCCTTTGTTATATTCGATCAGGGGCCTTTGTTATACTCGACCTGGGGACTTTGTTATACTCGTTCAGGGGCTTTTGTTAAACTCGATTACGGGCCTTTGTTATACTCAATCAGGGGACTTTGTTATACTTGATGAGGGGACTTTGTTATACTCGATGAGGGGGCTTTGTTTTACTCGATCAGGAAACTTTGTTATACTCGATGAGGAGCCTTTGTTATAATCGTTCAGGGGACTTTATAATACTCGATCAGGGGACTTTGTTATACTCGATCAGGGGACTTTGTTATACTCGATCAGGGGACTTTGTTATATTCGATAAGGAGACTCTGTTATACTCGATTAGGTGACTGTAATACTCGTTCAGGGGACTTTGTTATACTCGATCAGTGGCCTTTGTTATACTCTTTTAGAGGCCTTTGTTATACTCGAACAGGGGCCTTTGTTAAACTCGATGAAAGGCCTTTGTTATTCTCGATTTGAGGACTTTGTTAAACTCGATGAGGAGACTTTGTTTTACTCGATAAGGGGGCTTTGTTATACTCGATCAGGGGACTTTGTTATAATCGTGCAGGGGACTTTGTTACACTCGATCAGGGGACTTTGTTCTCCTCGATCAGGGGACTTTGTTATACTCGATCAGGGGACTTTGTTATATTCGATGAGGGGACTTTGTTATACTCGACCATGGGACTTTGTTATACTCGATGAGGGGCCTTTGTTATACTCGATCAGGGGCCCTTGTTATACCCGATCAGGGGACTTTGTTTTACTCGATCAGAGGACTTTTTTATACTCGATCAGGGGACTTTGTTATACTAGATCAGGGGCCTTTGTTATAGTCGATCAGGGGACTTTGTTATATTCGATAAGGGGACTTTGTTATATTGGATCATGGGACTTTGTTATACTCGATGAGTGGTCTTTGTTATACTCCTTTAGAGGCCTTTGTTATACTCGAACTGGGGCCTTTGTTAAACTCGATCAAAGGCCTTTGTTATTCTCGATTAGAGGACTTTTGTTAAACCCGATGAGGAGACTTTGTTATACTCGGATCAGAGTTTGTTATACTCAGATCAGGGGACTTTTGTTTTACCTGACTGGGCTTTGTTATACCGGATCAGGGACCTTGTTATACTCGATCAGCCTTGTTATACTCGATCAGGGCCTTGTTGCAATAGATGAGGGGACTTTGTTATACTCGGCCAGGGGTCTTTGTTATACTCGATCAGGAGCCTTTGTTATACTTGATCAGGGGGCTTTGTTATACTCGATCAGGGGACTTTGTTATTCTCTATTAGGGGGACTTTGTTATACTCGATCAGGGGGCTTTGTTATACTCGATCAGGGAACTTTGTTATACTCGATCAAGGGGCTTTGTTATACTCGATCAGGGAACTTTGTTATAATCGATTAGGGGCCTTTGTTATACTCGTTCAGGCGCCTTTGTTATATTCGATCAGGAACCTTTGTTATACTCGAGCAGGGGACTTTGTTACACTCGATCAGGGGACTTTGTTCTCCTCGATAAGGGGACTTTGTAATACTCGATGAGGGGACTCTGTTATACTCGATCAAGGTACTCTGTAATACTCGATTAGGGGACGTTGTTATACTCGATCAGTGGCCTTTGTTATACTTTTTTAGAGGCCTTTGTTATACTCGAACAGGGGCCTTTGTTAAACTCGATCAGGGACTCTGTATTACTTCCGGATCAGGGGACTTGTTATCACGGATCAGCCTTTGTTATACTCGATCAGGGACTTTGTTATATTCGATAAGGGACTTTGTTATACTGATCATGGGACTTTGTTATACCTGATGAGGGGCCTTGATACTCGATCAGGGGCCTTTGTTATACTGTTTTAGAGGCCTTTGTTATACTGAACAGGGGCCTTTGTCTAAACTCTGGATCAAAGGCCTTTTGTTTTTGATAGGACTTTGTTAACCCGATGAGGAGACTTTGTTATACTCGATCTGGGGGAGTTCTTTATACTGATCAGGGACTTGTTTACCTGATCAGGGCTTTGTTATACCTGATCAGGGACTTTGTTATACTCGGATCAGGGGCTTTTGTTATACTCGGCCAGGGTCTTTGTTATACTCATTCAGGCCTTTGTTATACTTGGATCAGGGGGCTTTGTTATACTCGATCAGGAATTTGTTATCCTCGATCAGGGGGTTGTCCTCGATCAGGGAATTTGTTATACCCCCAACAGGGCTTTGTTATACTCGATCAGGGACTTTTGTTATACTCGATCAGGGGACTGTGTTATACTCTCGATCAGGACCCTGTAATACTCGATCAGGGGATTCTGTTATACTCGCGATCAAAGGCCTTTGTTATGCCTTTTGATCAGGCTTTTGTTGTCTCGATCAGGACCTTTGTTTTACCTGATCAGGGGGCTTTGTTTTACTCGATTAGGGAACTTTGTTATACCCAATCAGGGACTTTTGTTATACCGATCATGAAACTTTATATACCTGACTTCGGCTGGTTTAATGGATCAGGAAACCGTTATACCCGCATCAGGGCCTTTGTTATAATCGTCTAGGGGACTCCGTTGCAGTCGACTGTGGTGATCTTGTTCTCGATCAGGGGACTTGTTATACTCGATCAGGGGAATTTGTTATATTCGATGAGATTTCGTTGGTACTCTGGATCCGGGGTTTGGAGCTGCGCCTGATCATGGGACTTTGTTTCATTTGGATCAGGGCTTTGTTATACTCGGATCAGGGGACTTTTGTTTAATCCCCGACTAGGGGCCGTTGTTATACTAAATTAGGGCCTTTGTTATACTCGATCAGGGGACTTTGTTATAATGGATCAGGGGGCTTTGTTATACCTTCAGATCAGGACTTTGTTATTCTCGATCAAAATTTTGTTATACCTTTTTTGAGAAGGGGCTTTGTTATACTCGCGATCAGGAACTTTTATACTCGTTCAAGTGCCTTTTACATATATTCGATCAGGGCCTTTGTTATATTCATGATTAGGCCTGTTATACTCGACCTGGGGACTTTGTTATACTCGATCAGGGCTTTGTTAAACTCTGATCAGGGCCTTGTTATACCTGCTAATCAGACTTTTGTCATACTTGACTCAGAGACTTTGTTATACTCGATCAGGGGGCTTTGTTTTACTCGGATCAGGAAATCCTTTGTTATACTCGATGAGAGAGCCTTGTTATAATCGTTTACGGACTTTGTTATACTGATCAGGGACTCTTATTATACTGATCAGGGGACTTTTGTTATACTCGATCAGGGGACTTTGTTATATTCGATAAGGACCTCTGTTATACTCTCGATTAGGTGGATCAATACCTTGACTTCAGGGGAATTTATTATACTCTCGGGATCAGTGCATTTTGTTGCGCCTCTTTTTAGAGGCCTTGTTATACTCGAACAGGGGCCTTTGTTAAACCTGATCAAAGGCCTTGTTATTCTGATTTGAGGACTTTGTTAAACTCGATGAGGACTTGTTATACTCGATGAGGGGAGTTTGTTATACTGCCTCAGGGGACTTGTTATACTCGATTAGGGGAACTTTTTATTATACTCGACCAGGGGCCTTGTTATACCTGATAAGGGCCTTTTGTTATACCTCTTGATGAGGGGGTTTTGTTATACTCGATCATGGAATTTGTTATTCTCGATGAGGCCTTTGTTATACCTGGATCAGGGGGCTTTGTTGTACTCTCGGATCAGGGAACTTTGTTATACTCGGATCAGGGGCCTTGGTATACTCGTTCAGGCGCCTCTTTATCTTCGAACAGGGGTTTTGTTACTCGACCAGGGACTTTTGTTATACCTCGGATCAGGGCCTTTGGTTAAAACTCGATCAGGGGCCTTTTGTTATACTCGATCAGGGGGCTTTGGTTTTACTCGATTTGAAACTTTTGTTATACTCGATCAGCAGCCTTTGTTATAATCGCAGGGACTTTTGTTACACCTGTTGAGGGACATTGTTCTCTCTCAGATCAGGGGACTTGTTATGCCTGATCAGGGGACTTTTGTTATATTCAATGAGGGGACTAGTTATACCTGACCATGGGACTTTGTTATACTCGATGAGGGGCCTTTTGTTATACTCCAATCAGGGGCCCTTGTTAGCCCTGATCAGGGACTTGTTATACTTTGATCAGGAGGACTTGTTATACCCGGGATCAGGGACTTGTGGCCACTGATCAGGGGACTCGGGAGTACCCTTCCCTGATCAGGGACTTTGTTATACTCGATCAGGGACCCTTGTTATACTCGATTAGGGCCTTGTTATATTAGACTTGTGGGATTTGTTTATACTCGGCCAGGGTCTTGTTATACCTTTGCATCAGGGCCTTTGTTATACTTGGATCAGGGCTTTGTTATACTCGATCGAAGGGCTTTGTTACTCGATCAGGGAACTTTGTTATACTCGATTAGGGGCCTTTGTTATACTCGCTCAGGCGCCTTTGTTATATTCGATGAGGGGCCTTTGTTATACTCGACCAGGGGACTTTGTTATACTCGATCATGGGCCTTGTTTAAACTCGATTAGGGGCCTTTGTTATACTCAATCAGGGGACTTTGTTATACTCGATCAGGGGACTTTGTTATACTCGATCAGGGAGCTTTGTTTTACTCGATCAGGAAACTTTGTTATACTCGATCAAAGGCCTTTGTTATAATCGTTCAGGGGACTCTGTTATACTCGATCAGGGGACTTTGTTCTCCTCGATCAGGGGACTTTGTTATAGTCGATAAGGGAACTTTGTTATATTCGATGAGGGGACTTTGTTATACTCGACTATGGGACTTTGTTATACTCGATCAGGGGCCTCTGTTATACTCGATCAGGGGCCTTTGTTATACCCGATCAGGGGACTTTGTTATACTCGATCAGGGGACTTTGTTATACTCGATCAGGGGACTCTGTAATACTCGATCAGGGGACTTTGTTATACTCGGTCAGGGGCCTTTGTTATACTCGATCAGGGGACTTTGTTATATTCGATAAGGGGACTTTGTTATACTGGATCATGGGACTTTGTTATACTGGATGAGGGGCCTTTGTTATACTCGATGTGGGGACTCTGTTATACTCGATCAAGGGACTCTGTAATACTCGATCAGGGGACTTTGTTATACTCGATCAGTGGCCTTTGTTATACTTTTTAGAGGCCTTTGTTATACTCGAACAGGGGCCTTTGTTAAACTCGATCAAAGGCCTTTGTTATTCTCGATTAGAGGACTTTTTTAACTCGATGAGGAGACTTTGTGATACTCGATCAGGGGAGTTCTTTATACTCGATCAGGAGACTTTGTTTTTCTCGATCAGGGGTCTTTGGTATACTCGATCAGGGGATTTTGTTATACTCGATTAGGGGCCTTTGTTATACTCGGCCAGGGGTATTTGTTATACTCATTCAGGGGCCTTTGTTATCCTTGATCAGGGGGCTTTGTTATACTCGATCAGGGGAATTTGTTATTCTCGATCAGAGGAATTTGTTATACTCGATCAGGGGACTTTGTTATACTCGGCTAGGGGTCTTTGTTATACTCATTCAGGGGCCTTTGTTATACTTGATCAGGGGGCTTTGTTATACTCGATCAGGGGAATTTTGTTATTCTCAATCAAGAAATTTATTTATACCCCAGGGGCTTTGTTATACTCGATCAGGGGACTTTGTTATATTTGATAAGGGGACTTTGTTATACTGGATCATGGGACTTTGTTATACTCGATCAGGGCCCTTTGTTATACTCGATGAGGAGACTGTGTTATACTCGATCCGGGGACTTTGTTATACTCGATCAAAGGCCTTTGTTATACTCGATCAGGGTTTTTTGTTATACTCGATCAGGGGACTTTGTTTTACTCGATCAGGGGGCTTTGTTAAACTCGATCAGGGGCCTTTGTTATACTCAATCAGGGGGCTTTGTTATACTTGATTACGGGACTTTGTTATACTCGGTCAGGGGGCTTTGTTTTACTCGATCAGGAAACTTTGTTATACTCGATGAGGAGCCTTTGTTATAATCGTTCAGGGGACTTTGTTTTACTCGATCAAGGGACTTTGTTATACTCGATCAGTGGCCTTTGTAATACTCTTTTAGAGGCCTTTGTTATACTCGAACAGGGGCCTTTGTTAAACTCGATCAAAGGCCTTTGTTATTCTCGATTAGAGGACTTTGTTAAACTCGATGAGGAGACTTTGTTATACTCGATCAAGGGAGTTCTTTATACTCGATCAGGGGACTTTGTTTTACTCGAACAGGGGGCTTTGTTGTACTCGATCAGGGGACTTTGTTATACTCGATCAGGGGCCTTTCTTATACTCGATCAGGGAACTTTGTTATACTCGATCAAGGGGTTTGTTATACTCGATTAGGGAACTTTGTTACACTCAATGAGGGGACTTTGTTATACTCTATCAGGGGACTTTGTTATACTCGATCAGGGGGCTTTGTTTTACTCGGTCAAGAAACTTTTTTATACACGATCAGGGGCCTTTGTTATAATCGTTCAGGGGACTTTGTTATACTCGATCAGGGGACTTTGTTCTCCTCGATCAGGGGACTTTGTAATACTCGATCAGGGGACTTTGTTATATTCGATGAGGGGACTTTGTTATACTCGACCATGGGACTTCGTTAACTCGATGAGGGGCCTTTGTTATACTCGATCAGGGGCCCTTGTTATACCCGATCAGGGTACTTTGTTCTCGATCCAGGGACTTTGTTATACTCGATCAGGGGGACTCTGGCAATACTCGATCAGGGGACTATGTTCCTGCTCGTCAGAAATGCTGTTATATACTCGATCAGGGGCCTTTGTTATACTCGACCTGGGGACTTTGTTATACTCGTTCAGGGGCTTTTGTTAAACTCGATTAGGGGCCTTTGTTATACTCAATCAGGGGACTTTGTTATACTTGATCAGGGGACTTTGTTATACTCGATGAGGAGCCTTTGTTATAATCGTTCAGGGGACTTTGTAATACTCGATCAGGGGACTTTGTTATACTCGATCAGGGGACTTTGTTATACTCGATCAGGGGACTTTGTTATATTCGATAAGGAGACTCTGTTATACTCGATTAGGTGACTGTAATACTCGATCAGGGGACTTTGTTATACTCGATCAGTGGCCTTTGTTATACTCTTTTAGAGGCCTTTGTTATACTCGAACAGGGGCCTTTGTTAAACTAGATGAAAGGCCTTTGTTATTCTCGATTTGAGGACTTTGTTAAACTCGATGAGGAGACTTTGTTATACTCGATCAGGGGAGTTCTTTATACTCGATCAGGGGACTTTGTTTTACTCGATCAGGGGGCTTTGTTATACTCGATCAGGGGACTGTGTTATTCTCTATCAGGGGGACTTTGTTATACTCGATCAGGGGGCTTTGTTATACTCGATCAGGGAACTTTGTTATACTCGATCAAGGGGCTTTGTTATACTCGTTCAGGCGCCTTTGTTATATTCGATCAGGAGCCTTTGTTATACTCGAGCAGGGGACTTTGTTGCACTCGATCAGGGGACTTTGTTCTCCTCGATCAGGGGACTTTGTAATACTCGATCAGGGGACTTTGTTATATTCGATGAGAGGACTTTGTTATACTCGACCATGGGACTTTGTTATACTCGATGGGGGCCCTTGTTGCTACGATCAAGGGGACTTTGTTATACTCGATCGAGGGGACTTTGTTATACTCGATCAGGGGACTCTGTAATACTCGATCAGAGACTTTGTATACTTGATAAGATTGCGTTTGTTATACTCGATCAGGGGACTTTGTTATATTCGATAAGGGACTTTGTTATACTGGATCGCAGGTCTTTGTATACTCGATGAAGGCCTTTGTTATACTCGATCAGTGGCCTTTGTTATACTTTTTAGAGGCCTTTGTTATACTCGAACAGGGGCCTTTGTTAAACTCGATCAAAGGCCTTTGTTATTCTCGATTAGAGGACTTTGTTAAACTCGATGAGGAGACTTTGTTATACTCGATCAGGGGAGTTCTTTGTACTCGATCAGGGGACTTTGTTTTACTCGATCAGGGGGCTTTGGTATACTCGATCAGGGGACTTTGTTATACTCGATCAGGGGCCTTTGTTATACTCGGCCAGGGGTCTTTGTTATACTCATTCAGGGGCCTTTGTTATACTTGATCAGGGGGCTTTGTTATACTCGATCAGTGGAATTTGTTATCCTCGATCAGGGGAATTTGTTATACCCCAACAGGGGGCTTTGTTATACTCGATCAGGGGACTTTGTTATACTCGATCAGGGGACTGTGTTATACTCGATCAGGGGACTCTGTAAAACTACATCAGGGGACTTTGTTATACTCGATCAAAGGCCTTTGTTATACTCGATCAGGGTTTTTTGTTATTCTCGATCAGGGGACTTTGTTTTACTCGATCAGGGGGCTTTGTTTTACTCGATTAGGGAACTTTGTTATACTCAATCAGGGGACTTTGTTATACTCGATCATGGGACTTTGTTATACTCGATCAGGGGGCTTTGTTTTACTCGATCAGGAAACTTTGTTATACTCGATCAGGGGCCTTTGTTATAATCGTTCAGGGGACTTTGTTATACTCGATCAGGGGACTTTGTTCTCCTCGATCAGGGGTCTTTGTTATACTCGATCAGGGGAATTTGTTATATTCGATGAGGAGACTTTGTTATACTTGATCCGGGGAGTTTGTTATACTCGATCATGGGACTTTGTTTTACTCGATCAGGGGGCTTTGTTATACTCGATCAGGGGACTTTGTTTAACTCGATCAGGGGCCGTTGTTATACTAAATTAGGGGCCTTTGTTATACTCGATCAGGGGACTTTGTTATACTCGACCAGGGGTCTTTGTTATACTCGATCAGGGGCCTTTGCTATACTTGATCAGGGGGCTTTGTTATACTCGATCAGGGGACTTTGTTATTCTCGATCAGGGGGACTTTGTTATACTCGATGAAGGGGCTTTGTTATACTCGATCAGGGAACTTTCTTATACTCGTTCAGGCGCCTTTGTTATATTCGATCAGGGGCCTTTGTTATATTCCCTGGATCAGGGCATGACCTGGGGACTGATTCAGCTTGCTCGATCAGGACTTTGTTAAACTCGATCAGGGACTTTGTTATACTCGAACAGGGACTTTTTATATTCGATAAGGGGACTGTTATACCGATTAGGTGACTGTAATACTCGATCAGGGGAATTTGTTATACTCGATCAGTGGCATTTGTTATACTTTTAGAGGCCTTTGTTATACTCGAACAGGGGCCTTTGTTAAACTCGATCAAAGGCCTTTGTTATTTCGATTTGACTTTGTTAAACTCGATGAGGACTTGTTATACTCGATGAGGGGAAGTTATACTCAGCCTCAGGGACTTGTTATAACTCGATTAGGAACTTTGTTATACTGACCAGGGTCTTTGTTATACTCGATAAGGGCCCTTGTTATACTTGATGAGGGGCTTTGTTATACTCGATCATGGGGAATTTGTTATTCTCGATGAGGGAATATACTGATCAGGGGCTTTGTTATACTCGATCAGGAACTTTATTATACTCGATCAGGGGCCTTGGTATACCTCGTTCAGGCGCCTTTTTATCTTCGAACTAGGGCTTTGTTTTTACTCGATTAGGAAACTTTGTTATACTCGATCAGTCGCCTTGTTATAATCGTGCAGGGGACTTTTGTTAAACTCGATCAGGGCCTTTGTTATACTCGATCAGGGGCTTTGTTTTACTCGATTAGGAAACTTTGTTATACTCGATCAGCCCTTTGTTATAATCGTGCAGGGACTTGTTACACTGATCAGGGACATTGTTCTCCTCGATCAGGGACTTTATTATACTCGATCAGGGACTTTGTTATATTCAATGAGGACGTTATACTCGACCATGGGACTTTTTACCTGATGAGGGGCCTTTTGTTATACTGATCAGGGCCCTTGTTATACCCGATCAGGGGACTTTGTTATACCGATCAGAGGACTTTGTTATACTCGATCAGGACTACTCGATCAGGAACTTTGTTCTCCTCAGAAGGACTTGTTTCGATGAAGGGCCTTTGTTATACCTGATTAGGCTTGTTATACTAGATCATGTGATTTGTTATACCGCCAGGGTCTTTGTTATACTCGATCAGCTTTGTTATACTTGATTAGGGCTTGTTATACTCAATCAGGGGGCTTGTTATACTCGATCAGGAACTTTGTTATACTCGATCAAGGTGCTTTGTTATACTCGATCAGGAACTGTTATACTCGATCAGGCCTTTGTTATACCTGTTGAGGCGCCTTTGTTATATTCGATCAGGGGCCTTTGTTATACTCGATCAGGGACTTTGTTCTCCTCGATCAGACTTTTTATACCGATCAGGGACTTTGTTATATTCGATGAGGAGATTGTTATACTCGATCAGGGAGTTTGTTATACTCGATCATGGGACATTGTTTTACTCGATCAGGGGCTTTGTTATACTCGATCAGACTTTGTTATACTCGATCAGCCTTTGTTATACCTCGATCAGGGCCTTTATAATCTCGATGAGGACTTTGTTATACCGACCAGGGTCTTTGTTATACTCGATCAGGGCCTTTGTTATACTTGATCAGGGGCTTGTTATACTCGATCAGGGACTTTGTTGTTCTCGATCAGGGACTTTGTCTCGATCAGGGGACTTTGATATACTCGATCAAAGGTGCTTTTGTTATACTCGATCAGGGAACTTGTATTTATATACTCGTTCAGGCGCCTTTGTTATATTCCATCAGAGGGGCCTTTGTTATATTTGATCGAGGGCCTTTGTTATACTCGACCTGGGACTTTGGTATACTCGTTCAGGGCTTTTGTTAGAAAAAACTCGATTTGGGGGCGCTGTTATACTCAATCAGGGGACTTTGTTATATGATCAAGGGACTTTGTTATACTTTCGATGAGGGGCTTTGTTTTTACTCGTCAGAATTTTGTTTATACTCGATGAGAACCTTTGTTATAATCGTTCAGGGGACTTTGTAATACTCGATCAGGGGACTTTGTTATACTCGATCGGGGACTTTGTTGCCACTCGATCAGAGGACTTTGTTATATTCGATAAAGGCGACTCACTGTTATACTCGATTAAATTGGCTACTAATACTCGATCAAGGGGACTTTGTTATACTCGATCAATTGCCTTTGTTATACTCTTTTAGAGGCCTTTGTTATACTCGAACAGGGGCCTTTGTTAAATAGATGAAAGGCCTTTGTTGTTGTTTATTCTCGATTTGAGGACTTTGTTAAACTCGATGAGAGACTTTTATTTATACTCGATGAGGGGAGTTTGTTATAACTCTCAGCTCCGGGGCTTTGTTTTACTCGATAAGGGGGCTTTGTTATACTCGATCAAGGACTTTGTTATAATCGTGCAGGGACTTTATTTACTCGATCAGGGGACTTTGTTCTCCTCCTGATCAGGGAACTTTGTTATACTCGATTAGGGGGACTTCGACATATTCGATGAGGACTTTCTGTTATACTCTGACCATAGGACTTTGTTATACTTTCGATGAGGGGGCCTTTGTTATACTAGATCAGGGCCTTTTATTTATCTCGATCAGGGACATTATATTCGATAAGGGGACTTGTTATATTGAATCATGGGACTTTGTTATACTCGATCAGCCTTTGTTATACTTTCCTTTAGAGCCTTTGTTATATACTCGAAGAGGGCCTTTGTTAAACTCGATCAAAGGCCTTTGTTATTCGATTAGAGGACTTTTAAATCGATGAGAACTGTTATACTCGATCAAGAGTTTGTTATACTCGATGAGGGACTTTGTTATACTCGATCAGGGGCCTTTGTTATATACTCGATCAGGGGCCTTTGTTATATACTAGATCAGGGGACTTTGTTATACGCGGCCAGGGGTCTTTATTTATACTCGATCAGGGAGCGCTTTTCTGTTATACTTGATCACGGGCTTTGTTATACTCGATGGGGACTTTGTTATTCTCTATCAGGGGGACTTTATTTATACTCGATCAGGGGCTTTGTTATACTCGATCGAGGAACATTTATACTCGATCAAGGGGCTTTGCCTCGATCAGGGAACTTATTTATAATCGATCGAGGGCCTTTGTTGCTCTCGTTCCAGGCGCCTTTATTTATATATTCGATTAAGGAGCCTTTTTGTTATATGAGCAGGGGGACTTTGTTCTCGACCAGGGCCTTTGTTAAACTCGATAAAGGGGCCTTTGTTATACTCAATCAGGGGACTTTGTTTACTCGATTAGGGGGACTGTTATACTCGATCAGGAGCTTTGTTTACTCCGATCGAAACTTTGTTATACTCGATTGAAAACAACTGCTTTGTATTTATCGTGCAGGGACTTTGTTACACCCGATCAAGGGACTTTGTTCTCCTCGCTCAGGGGACTTTGTAATACGTCAGGACTTTGTTATATTCGATGAGGATTTTGTTATACTCGACCATGGGACTTTGTTATACTCGATGAGGGGCCCTTGTTATACCCGATCAAGGGACTTTGTTATACTCGATCAGGGGACTTTGTTATACTCGATCATGGGACTCTGTAATACTCGATCAGATGACTTTGTTATATTTGATCAGGGGCCTTTGTTATACACTTTTCAGGGGACTTTGTTATACTGGATCATGGGACTTTGTTATACTCGATGAGGGGCCTTTGTTATACTCGATGAGGGGACTCTGTTATACTCGATCAAGGGACTCTGTAATACTCGATTAGGGGACTTTGTTATACTCGATCAGTGGCCTTTGTTATACTTTTTAGGGCCTTTGTTATACTCGAACAGGGGCTGTTAAACTCGATCAAAGGCCTTTGTTATTCTCGATTAGAGGCTTTGTTAAACTCGATGAGGAGACTTTGTTATACTCGATCAGGAGAGTTCTTTATACTCGATCAGGGACTTTATTTTACTCGATCAGGGGCTTTGTTATACTCGGCCAGGGTCTGTGTTATACTCATTCAGGGCCTTTCTTATACTTGATCAGGGGCTTGTTATACTCGATCAGGGAATTTTGTTATTCCCTGGATCAGGGAATTTGTTGGTACCCCCAACAGGGGGCTTTGTTATACCTTTCATCAGGGACTTTTGTTATACTCGATCAGGGGACCAAAGTTATATCGATCAGGGACTCTGTAATACTCGTTCAGGGACTTTTGTTATACTCGATCAAAAGGCTTTTGTTATACTCGATCAGGCTTTTTTGTTATACTCGATGAGGGGACATTGTTTTACTCGATCAGGGGCTTTTGTTTACTCGGATTAGGAACTTGTTATACTCTAATCAGGGACTCGTTATACCTAATTTGTACTTTGGTTATACTCGATCAGGGCTTTGTTTTATTCGGGATCAGAAACTTGTTACTCGATCAGGCCTTGTTATAATCGTTCAGGGACTTTGTTATACCGATCAGGGGACTTGTTCTCCTCGATCAGGGGACTTTGTTATACTCGATCAGGACTTAAAGAGTTATATTCGATGAGCAGACTTTTTGTTATACTCCTGGATCAGTGGTTTTGTTATACCCGATCATGGGACTTTTGTTTTACCTGATCAGGGGCTTTTGTTATACTCTGGATCAGGGACTTTGTTATACCTGATCAGAAAATGTTGTTATACTAAATTAGGGCCTTTTGTTATACTCGATCAGGAAACTATGTTATACCGATGAGGAGCCTTGTTATAATCGTTCAGGGACTTTTATACTCGATCAGGCGACTTTATATATACCTGATCAGGGACTTGTATATACCTGATCAGGGACTTTGTTATGTCTTCGATATGGGGACCTCTATATACCGATTAAGTGACCGTAATAACTCGATCAGGGACTTTTAAGTATACCCGATCAGTGGCATTTGTTATATTCTTTAGAGGCCTTTGTTATACCGAACAGTGGGGCCTTTGTTGTGCCCTCGATCAAAGGCCCCTAAGACTTTTTGATTTGAGGACTTTTGTTAAACTCCGATGAGGTGATTTTGTTATACCTTCGGCGAGGGGACTTTGTTATACCTGATCAGGGGACTGTGTTATACCGACTGTGTAATTCTGTAACACTTGACTAGGGACTTTGTTATACTCGATCAAAGTGCCTTGTTATACTCGGACTGGTGGTTTTTGGTTATTCTCGACTAGGGACTTTGTTTACCGATCAGGGGCTGGTTATACTCGATCAGGGACTTCGTTATACCTTGATCAATAGGGACTGTGTTACTCGATCAGGGACCTGTAATACTCCGATCAGGGACTTTGTTATACTCGACTCAAAGGCCTTCTTTATACTCGCATCAGGGTTTTTGGTTATACCTGGATCAGCGGACTTTTGTTTTTACTCCGGATCAGCTTTGTTTTTACTCGATTAGGGAACTTTGGTTATACCAATCAGCGGACTTTGTTATACCTCGATCAGGGACTTTTGTTACATACTCGATCAGGGCCTTGTTATAATCGTTCAGGGGATCTCGTTATACTCGATCAGGGGACCTTTTGTTCCTCCTCGATCAGGGACCTTTGCTACCTGATCAGGGACTTTGTTATATTCGATGAGGAGACTTTTATATATACTCTGGATCAGGGAGTTTGTTATACTCGGGATCATGGACTCTTGCTTTACTCAGATCAGGGAGCTTTGTTATACCTCGATCAGGGACTCTGTTATACCTCGATCAGCCGTTGTTATACTAAATTAGGGCCTTGTTATACCTTTAGATCAAGGGATTCTCGTTAAGTACTCGACCAGGGTCTTTGTTATACTCGATCAGGGCCTTTGTTATACTTGGATCAGGGCTTTGTTATACTCGATCAGGGACTTTGCTATTCTCGATCAGGGACCTTTGTTATACTTTGGCTAGCTTTGTTATACTCGATCAGGGGAACTTTTATACTCGCCTGGTGGCGCCTTTTGTTATATTCAGATGAGGGCCTTTGTTATGCCCGGATCAGGGGCCTTTGTTATACCTTTTGACCTGGGGACTTTGTTATACTCGGGATAGGGTTTTGTTAAACTCGATTGGGGCCTTGTTATACTCACAATCAGGGACTTGGTTATACTTGATCAGGGACTTTGTTATACTCGATCAGGGGGTTTGTTTTTACTCGATCAGGAAACTTTTGTTATACTCGGCGATTAGCCTTTGTTATAATCGTTCAGGGCTGGTTATACCTGATCAGACTTTGTTATACCTCGATCAGACTTTGTTATACTCATCAGGGACTTTTGTTATATTCGATAAGGGACTCTGTTATACCGATTAGGTGACCGTAATACTCGATCAGGGATTCTTGTTATACTCAATCAGTGGAATTTGTTATACTCTTTAGGAGGCTCTTTGTTAGCCTTTAAACAGGGGCCTTTGTTAAACCCGATCAAAGGCCTTGTTATTCTCGGGATATGAGGACTTTGTTAAACTCGATGAGGTGACTTTGTTATACTCGATGAGGGGAGTTTGTTATACTCGCTCAGGGACTTTGTTTATACTCGATTAGGGTCCTTTGTTAAACCTTGATTAGGGCCTTGTTATACTCAATCAGGGGACTTTGTTTTTACTCGGGATCAGGGACTTTTGTTATACCTGGATCAGGGCTTTGTTTTACTCGGATCGAAACTTTTGTTATATCTTCGATCAGTAGCCTTTGTTATAATCGTGCAGGAGACTCTTTTGTTACACTCCCCGATTAGGGGGACTTTTGTACCCTTCGCATCAAGGAACTTTTGTAATACTAGATCAGGTACTTTTGTTATATTCCGATGAGTGGACTCTTGTTTATACTCGACCATGGGACTTTGTACACTCGATATGGGCCTTTGTTATACTCGGGATCAGGGCCCTTGTTATTCATGATCAGGACTTTTGTTATACTCTCGATCAGCCTTTTGTTATACTCGATCAGGACTTTGTTATACTCGGCCAGGGTTCTTTGTTATACTCATTCAGGGCCTGTTATACTTGATGAGGGGCTTTGTTTATATTCGATCAGGGACTTTGTTATTCTCGATCAGGAGACTTTATACCCCATCAGGGGCCTTGTTATACCTCGATCAGGTAATTTCTTTTGTTATACTCCATCAGGGGCTTTGTTTTACTCGATCAGAAACTTTTGTTATACTCGATCAGTAGCCCCCGTTATAATCGTGCAGGGACTTTGTTACACTCGATCAGACTTTGTTCTCCCCGATCAGGGACTTTGTTATACTCGGATCAGGACCTTTGTTATACTCGAAGAGGGACTTTGTTATTCTCGATTATTAGACTTTGCTAAACCCCGATGGAGGAGACTTTGGTTATACTCGATCAGGGAGCTTGTTATACCGGCGAGGGCCTTTGTTTTACCCATGATCAGGGGCTTTGTTATACCTCAGATCAGGGACTTTTGTTATCCCTATCAGGACCTGGTTATACCGACCAGGAGTCGTTATACCCGACTAGGACTTGGTTATACTCGATGAGGGCCTTGTTAAACTCGATCAGGGACTTGTTATACCTCGATGAGAGGCCTTTGCTATAATCGTTCAGGGACTTTTGTTATACCTCGATCAGGGGACTTTGTTATACTCGATCAGGGACTTGGTTATACTCGAATAGGGGACTTTTGTTATACTCGACCAGGAGAGTTTGTTATACTCGATCAGGGGACTTTTGTGTTACTTCCGGATCAGGAGATTCTATATACTCGATCAGGGCCTTTGTTATACTCGATCAGGGGCCTTTGTTATACTCGATAAGGGGACTTTGTTATACTCGACCAGGGGTCTTTGTTATACTCGATCAGGGGCCTTTGTTATACTTGATCAGGGGGCTTTGTTATACTCGATCAGGGGACTTTGTTGTTCTTAATCAGGGGGACTTTGTTATATTCGATCAAGGTGCTTTGTTATACTCGATCAGGGAACTTTGTTATACTCGTTCAGGCGCCTTTGTTTTATTCCATCAGGGGCCTATGTTATATTCGATCAGGGGCCTTTGTTATACTCGACCTGGGGACTTTGTTATACTCGTTCAGGGGCTTTTGTTAAACTCGATTAGGGGCCTTTGTTATACTCAATCAGGGGACTTTGTTATACTTGATCAGGGGACTTTGTTATACTCGATGAGGAGCCTTTGTTATAATCGTTCAGGGGACTTTGTAATACTCGATCAGGGGACTTTGTTATACTCGATCAGGGGACTTTGTTATACTCGATCAGGGGACTTTGTTATATTCGATAAGGAGACTCTGTTATACTCGATTAGGTGACTGTAATACTCGATCAGGGGACTTTGTTATACTCGATCAGTGGCCTTTGTTATACTCTTTTAGAGGCCTTTGTTATACTCGAACAGAGGCCTTTGTTAAACTCGATGAAAGGCCTTTGTTATTCTCGATTTGAGGACTTTGTTAAACTCGATGAGGAGACTTTGTTATACTCGATGAGGGGAGTTTGTTATACTCGCTCAGGGGACTTTGTTTTACTCGATAAGGGGGCTTTGTTATACTCGATCAGGGGACTTTGTTATAATCGTGCAGGGGACTTTGTTACACTCGATCAGGGGACTTTGTTCTCCTCGATCAGGGGACTTTGTTATACCCGATCAGGGGACTTTGTTATATTCGATGAGGGGACTTTGTTATACTCGACCATGGGACTTTGTTATACTCGATGAGGGGCCTTTGTTATACTCGATCAGGGGCCCTTGTTATACCCGATCAGGGGACTTTGTTTTACTCGATCAGAGGACTTTTTTATACTCGATCAGGGGACTTTGTTATACTAGATCAGGGGCCTTTGTTATAGTCGATCAGGGGACTTTGTTATATTCGATAAGGGGACTTTGTTATATTGGATCATGGGACTTTGTTATACTCGATGAGTGGTCTTTGTTATACTCCTTTAGAGGCCTTTGTTATACTCGAACTGGGGCCTTTGTTAAACTCGATCAAAGGCCTTTGTTATTCTCGATTAGAGGACTTTGTTAAACTCGATGAGGAGACTTTGTTATACTCGATCAGGGGAGTTTGTTATACTCGATCAGGGGACTTTGTTTTACTCGATCAGGGGCCTTTGTTATACTCGATCAGGGGCCTTTGTTATACTAGATCAGGGGACTTTGTTATACTCGGCCAGGGGTCTTTGTTATACTCGATCAGGGGCCTTTGTTATACTTGATCAGGGGGCTTTGTTATACTCGATCAGGGGACTTTGTTATTCTCTATCAGGGGGACTTTGTTATACTCGGTCAGGGGGCTTTGTTATACTCGATCAGGGAACTTTGTTATACTCGATCAAGGGGCTTTGTTATACTCATTCAGGCGCCTTTGTTATATTCGATCAGGAGCCTTTGTTATACTCGAGCAGGGGACTTTGTTGCACTCGATCAGGGGACTTTGTTCTCCTCGATCAGGGGACTTTGTAATACTCGATCAGGGGACTTTGTTATATTCGATGAAGGACTTTTTGTTATACTCGACCATGGGACTTTTGTTATACTCGATGAGGGCCTTGATATACCCGATCAGGGGGACTGTTATACTCGATCCGGGACTCTGTAATACTCGATCAGGGGACTTTGTTATACTTGATAAGGTGCCTTTGTTATACGCGATCAGGGACTTTTGTTATCTCGATGGGGGACTTGTTATACTGATCAGGGGCTCTGTTAATTATACTTTGTTATACCCGATCAGGGCCTTTGTTATACTTTTTTAGAGGCCTTTGTTATACTCGAACAGGGGCCTTTGTTAAACTCGATCAAAGGCCTTTGTTATTCTCGATTAGAGGACTTTGTTAAACTCGATGAGGAGACTTTGTTATACTCGATCAGGGGAGTTCTTTATACTCGATCAGGGGACTTTGTTTTACTCGATCAGGGGCCTTTGTTATACTCGATCAGGGGCGGGCAGGGGACTTTGTTATACTCGGCCAGGGGTCTTTGTTATACTCATTCAGGGGCCTTTGTTATACTTGATCAGGGGGCTTTGTTATACTCGATCAGTGGAATTTGTTATCCTCGATCAGGGGAATTTGTTATACCCCAACAGGGGGCTTTGTTATACTCGATCAGGGGACTTTGTTATACTCGATCAGGGGACTGTGTTATACTCGATCAGGGGACTCTGTAAAACTACATCAGGGGACTTTGTTATACTCGATCAAAGGCCTTTGTTATACTCGATCAGGGTTTTTTGTTATTCTCGATCAGGGGACTTTGTTTTACTCGATCAGGGGGCTTTGTTTTACTCGATTAGGGAACTTTGTTATACTCAATCAGGGGACTTTGTTATACTCGATCATGGGACTTTGTTATACTCGATCAGGGGGCTTTGTTTTACTCGATCAGGAAACTTTGTTATACTCGATCAGGGGCCTTTGTTATAATCGTTCAGGGGACTTTGTTATACTCGATCAGGGGACTTTGTTCTCCTCGATCAGGGGTCTTTGTTATACTCGATCAGGGGAATTTGTTATATTCGATGAGGAGACTTTGTTATACTTGATCCGGGGAGTTTGTTATACTCGATCATGGGACTTTGTTTTACTCGATCAGGGGGCTTTGTTATACTCGATCAGGGGACTTTGTTTAACTCGATCAGGGGCCGTTGTTATACTAAATTAGGGGCCTTTGTTATACTCGATCAGGGGACTTTGTTATACTCGACCAGGGGTCTTTGTTATACTCGATCAGGGGCCTTTGCTATACTTGATCAGGGGGCTTTGTTATACTCGATCAGGGGACTTTGTTATTCTCGATCAGGGGGACTTTGTTATACTCGATGAAGGGGCTTTGTTATACTCGATCAGGGAACTTTCTTATACTCGTTCAGGCGCCTTTGTTATATTCGATCAGGGGCCTTTGTTATATTCTATCAGGGGCCTTTGTTATACTCGACCTGGGGACTTTGTTATACTCGATCAGGGGCTTTTGTTAAACTCGATCAGGGGCCTTTTTATACTCAATCAGGGGACTTTGTCATACTTGATCAGAGACTTTGTTATACTCTTTTAGAGGCCTTTGTTATACTCGAACAGGGGCCTTTGTTAAACTCGATCAAAGGCCTTTGTTATTCTCGATTAGAGGACTTTTTTAAACTCGATGAGGAGACTTTGTTATACTCGATCAGGGGAGTTCTTTATACTCGATCAGGGGACTTTGTTTTACTCGATCAGGGGTCTTTGGTATACTCGATCAAGGGACTTTGTTATACTCGATCAGGGGCCTTTGTTATACTCAGCCAGGGGTCTTTGTTATACTCATTCAGGGGCCTTTGTTATCCTTGATCAGGGGGCTTTGTTATACTCGATCAGGGGAATTTGTTATTCTCGATCAGGGGAATTTGTTATACTCGATCAGGGGACTTTGTTATACTCGGCTAGGGGTCTTTGTTATACTCATTCAGGGGCCTTTGTTATACTTGATCAGGGGGCTTTGTTATACTCGATCATGGGAATTTGTTATTCTCGATCAGGGGAATTTGTTATACCCCAACAGGGGGCTTTGTTATACTCGATCAGGGGACTTTGTTATATTTGATAAGGGGACTTTGTTATACTGGATCATGGGACTTTGTTATACTCGATCAGGGGCCTTTGTTATACTCGATGAGGGGACTGTGTTATACTCGATCCGGGGACTCTGTAATACTCGATCAGGGGACTTTGTTATACTCGATCAAAGGCCTTTGTTATACTCGATCAGGGTTTTTTGTTATACTCGATCAGGGGACTTTGTTTTAATCGATCAGGGGGCTTTGTTTTACTCGATTAGGGAACTTTGTTATACTCAATCAGGGGACTTTGTTATTCTCGATCAGGGGACTTTGTTATACTCGATCAGGGGGCTTTGTTTTACTCGATCACGAAACTTTGTTATACTCAATCAGGGGCCTTTGTTATAATCGTTCAGGGGACTTTGTTATACTCGATCAGGGGACTTTGTTCTCCTCGATCAGGGGACTTTGTTATACTCGATTAGGGGACTTTGTTATATTCGATGAGGAGACTTTGTTATACTCGATCAGGGGAGTTTGTTATACTCGATCAGGGGACTTTGTTATACTCGATCAGGGGCCTTTGTTATACTAAATCAGGGGCCTTTGTTATACTCGATCAGGGGACTTTGTTATACTCGACCAGGGGTCTTTGTTATACTCGATTAGGGGACTTTGTTCTCCTCGATCAGGGGACTTTGTTATACTAAATCAGGGGCCTTTGTTATACTCGATCAGGGGACTTTGTTATACTCGACCAGGGGTCTTTGTTATACTCGATCAGGGGCCTTTGTTATACTTGATCAGGGGGCTTTGTAATGTTCGATTAGGGGACTTTGTTATACTCGGTCAGGGGGCTTTGTTTTACTCGATCAGGAAACTTTGTTATACTCGATGAGGAGCCTTTGTTATAATCGTTCAGGGGACTTTGTTTTACTCGATTAGGGGACTTTGTTATACTCGATCAGTGGCCTTTGTAATACTCTTTTAGAGGCCTTTGTTATACTCGAACAGGGGCCTTTGTTAAACTCGATCAAAGGCCTTTGTTATTCTCGATTAGAGGACTTTGTTAAACTCGATGAGGAGACTTTGTTATACTCGATCAAGGGAGTTCTTTATACTCGATCAGGGGACTTTGTTTTACTCGATCAGGGGGCTTTGTTGTACTCGATCAGGGGACTTTGTTATACTCGATCAAGGGGAACTTTGTTATACTCGATCAAGGGGCTTTGTTATACTCGATTAGGGAACTTTGTTATACTCAATCAGGGGACTTTGTTATACTCGATCAGGGGACTTTGTTATACTCGATCAGGGGGCTTTGTTTTACTCGATCAAGAAACTTTGTTATACTCGATAGGGGCCTTTTTATACTCGATCAGGGGCCTTTGTTATACTCGATCAGGGGACTTTGTTCTCCTCGATCAGGGGACTTTGTAATACTCAATCAGGGGACTTTGTTATATTCGATGAGGGGACTTTGTTATATTCGACCATGGGACTTTGTTATACTCGATGAGGAGCCATTGTTATACTCGATCAGGGGCCCTTGTTATACCCGATCAGGGGACTTTGTTATATTCGATGAGGGGACTTTGTTATACTCGATCAGGGGACTCTGTAATACTCGATCAGGGGACTTTGTTATACTCGATCAGGGGCCTTTGTTATACTCGATCAGGGGCCTTTGTTATACTCGACCTGGGGACTTTGTTATACTCGTTCAGGGGCTTTTGTTAAACTCGAATAGGGGCCTTTGTTATACTCAATCAGGGGACTTTGTTATACTCGATCAGGGGGCTTTGTTTTACTCGATTAGGAAACTTTGTTATACTCGATGAGGAGCCTTTGTTATAATCGTTCAGGGGACTTTGTTATACTCGATCAGGGGACTTTGTTATACTCGATCAGGGGACTTTGTTATACTCGATCAGTGGGACTTTGTTATATTCGATAAGGGGACTCTGTTATACTCGATTAGGTGACTGTAATACTCGATCAGGGGACTTTGTTATACTCGATCAGTGGCCTTTGTTATACTCTTTTAGAGGCCTTTGTTATACTCGAACAGGGGCCTTTGTTAAACTCGATGAAAGGCCTTTGTTATTCTCGATTTGAGGACTTTGTTAAACTCGATGAGGAGACTTTGTTATACTCGATGAGGGGAGTTTGTTATACTCGCTCAGGGGACTTTGTTTTACTCGATAAGGGGGCTTTGTTATACTCGATCAGGGGACTTTGTTATAATCGTGCAGGGGACTTTGTTACACTCGATCAGGGGACTTTGTTCTCGATCAGGGGACTTTGTTATACTCGATCAGGGGACTTTGTTATATTCGATGAGGGGACTTTGTTATACTCGACCATGGGACTTTGTTATACTCGATGAGGGGCCTTTGTTATACTCGATCAGGGGCCCTTGTTATACCCGATCAGGGGACTTTGTTATACTCGATCAGAGGACTTTGTTATACTCGATCAGGGGACTTTGTTATACTAGATCAGGGGCCTTTGTTATACTCGATCAGGGGACTTTGTTATATTCGATAAGGGGACTTTGTTATATTGGATCATGGGACTTTGTTATACTCGATCAGTGGCCTTTGTTATACTCCTTTAGAGGCCTTTATTATACTCGAACAGGGGCCTTTGTTAAACTCGATCAAAGGCCTTTTTATTCTCGATTAGAGGACTTTTTTAAAATCGATGAGGAGACTTTGTTATACTCGATCAGGGGAGTTTGTTATACTCGATGAGGGGACTTTGTTATACTCGATCAGGGGGCTTTGTTATACTCGATCAGGGGACTTTGTTATACTCGATCAGGGGCCTTTGTTATACTCGATCAGGGGCCTTTGTTATACTAGATCAGGGGACTTTGTTCTCCTCGATCAGGGGAATTTGTTATACTCGATTAGGGGACTTTGTTATATTCGATGAGGAGACTTTGTTATACTCGATCATGGGACTTTGTTGTACTCGATCAGGGGACTTTGTTATACTCGATCAGGGGCCTTTGTTATACTAAATCAGGGGCCTTTGTTATACTCGATCAAGGGGCTTTGTTATACTCGACCAGGGGTCTTTGTTATACTCGATCAGGGGCCTTTATTATACTTGATCAGGGGGCTTTGTTATACTCGATTAGGGGACTTTGTTATTCTCGATCAGGGGGACTTTGTTATACTTGATGAAGAGGCTTTGTTATACTCGATCAGGGAACTTTCTTATACTCGTTCAGGCGCCTTGTTATATTCGATCAGGGGCCTTTGTTATATTCGATCAGGGGCCCTTGTTATGCTCGACCTGGGGACTTTGTTATACTCGATCAGGGGCTTTTGTTAAACTCGATCAGGGGCCTTTGTTATACTCAATCAGGGGACTTTGTTATACTTGATTACGGGACTTTGTTATACTCGGTCAGGGGGCTTTGTCTTTCTCGATCAGGAAACTTTGTTATACTCGATGAGGAGCCTTTGTTATAATCGTTCAGGGGACTTTGTTTTACTCGATCAGGGGACTTTGTTATACTCGATCAGTGGCCTTTGTAATACTCTTTTAGAGGCCTTTGTTATACTCGAACAGGGGCCTTTGTTAAACTCGATCAAAGGCCTTTGTTATTCTCGATTAGAGGACTTTGTTAAACTCGATGAGGAGACTTTGTTATACTCGATCAAGGGAGTTCTTTATACTCGATCAGGGGACTTTGTTTTACTCGATCAGGGGGCTTTGTTGTACTCGATCAGGGGACTTTGTTATACTCAATCAGGGGCCTTTCTTATACTCGATCAGGGAACTTTGTTATACTCGATCAAGGGGCTTTGTTATACTCGATTAGGGAACTTTGTTATACTCAATGAGGGGACTTTGTTATACTCTATCAGGGGACTTTGTTATACTCGATCAGGGGGCTTTGTTTTACTCGGTCAAGAAACTTTGTTATACACGATAAGGGGACTTTGTTCTCCTCGATCAGGGGACTTTGTAATACTCGATCAGGGGACTTTGTTATATTCGATGAGGGGACTTTGTTATACTCGACCATGGGACTTTGTTATACTCGATGAGGGGCCTTTGTTATACTCGATCAGGGGCCCTTTTTATACCCGATCAGGGGACTTTGTATACTCGATCAGGGGACTTTGTTATACTCGATCAGGGGACTCTGTAATACTCGATGAGGGGACTTTGTTATACTCGATCAGTGGCATTTGTTATACTTTTTTAGAGGCCTTTGTTATACTCGAACAGGGGCTTTTGTTAAACTCGATCAGGGTCCTTTGTTATACTCAATCAGGGGACTTTGTTATACTTGATCAGGGGACTTTGTTATACTCGATCAGGGGGCTTTGTTTTACTCGTTCAGGAAACTTTGTTATACTCGATGAGGAGCCTTTGTTATAATCGTTCAGGGGACTTTGTTATACTCGATCAGGGGACTTTGTTATACTCGATCAGGGGACTTTGTTATACTCGATCAGGGGACTTTGTTATATTCGATAAGGGGAATCTGTTATACTCGATTAGGTGACTGTAATACTCGATCAGGGGACTTTGTTATACTCGATCAGTGGCCTTTGTTATACTCTTTTAGAGGCCTTTGTTATACTCGAACAGGGGCCTTTGTTAAACTCGATGAAAGGCCTTTGTTATTCTCGATTTGAGGACTTTGTTAAATTCGATGAGGAGACTTTGTTATACTCGATGAGGGGAGTTTGTTATACTCGCTCAGGGGACTTTGTTTTACTCGATAAGGGGCTTTGTTATACTCGATCAGGGGACTTTGTTATAATCGTGCCGGGGACTTTGTTACACTCGATCAGGGGACTTTGTTCTCCTCGATCAGGGGACTTTGTTATACTCGATCAGGGGACTTTGTTATATTCGATGAGGGGACTTTGTTATACTCGACCATGGGACTTTGTTATACTCGATGAGGGGCCTTTGTTATACTCGATCAGGGGCCCTTGTTATACCCGATCAGGGGACTTTGTTATACTCGATCACAGGATTTTGTTATACTCGATCAGGGGACTTTGTTATACTAGATCAGGGGCCTTTGTTATACTCGATCAGGGGACTTTGTTATATTCGATAAGGGGACTTTGTTATATTGGATCATGGGACTTTGTTATACTTGATCAGTGGCCTTTGTTATACTCCTTTAGAGGCCTTTATTATACTCGAACAGGGGCCTTTGTTAAACTCGATCAAAGGCCTTTGTTATTCTCGATTAGAGGACTTTTTTTAAATCGATGAGGAGACTTTGTTATACTCGATCAGGGGAGTTTGTTATACTCGATGAGGGGACTTTGTTTTACTCGATCAGGGGGCTTTGTTATACTCGATCAGGGGACTTTGTTATACTCGATCAGGGGCCTTTGTTATACTCGATCAGGGGCCTTTGTTATACTAGATCAGGGGACTTTGTTATACGGCCAGGGTCTTTGGTTATACTCTCGATCAGCCTTGTTATACTTGATCAGGGGGCTTTGTTATACTCTCGATCAGTAACTTTGTTATTCTTCATCAGGGGGACTTTGTTATACTCGATCAGGGCTTTATATACCTGTTCAGGGAACTTTGTTATACTCGATCAAAGGCTGGTTATACCCCGATCAGGGAACTTTGTTATAATCGATCAGGGGCCTTTGTTATAATTTCCTCAGGCGCCTTTGTTATATCTGATCAGAGCCTTTGTTATACTCGAGCAGGGGACTTTGTTATACTCGACCAGGGGCCTTTGTTAAACTCGATCAGGGGCCTTTGTTATACTCAATCAGGAGACTTTGTTTTACTCGATTAGGGGACTTTGTTATACTCGATCAGGGAGCTTTGTTTTACTCGATCAGGAAACTTTGTTATACTCGATTAGTAGCCTTTGTATTATCGTGCAGGGGACTTTGTTACACTCGATCAAGGGACTTTGTTCTCCTCGCTCAGGGGACTTTGTAATACTCGGTCAGGGGACTTTGTTATATTCGATGAGGGGATTTTGTTATACTCGACCATGGGACTTTGTTATACTCGATGAGGGGCCCTTGTTATACCCGATCAAGGGACTTTGTTATACTCGATCAGGGGACTTTGTTATACTCGATCAGGGGACTCTGTAATACTCGATCAGGGGACTTTGTTATACTTGATCAGGGGCCTTTGTTATACACTTTTCAGGGGACTTTGTTATATTCGATAAGGGGACTTTGTTATACTGGATCATGGGACTTTGTTACACTCGATGAGGGGCCTTTGTTATACTCGATGAGGGGACTCTGTTATACTCGATCAAGGGACTCTGTAATACTCGATGAGGGGCCTTTGTTATACTCGATGAGGAGACTTTGTTATACTCGATCAGGGGACTTTGTTCTCCTCGATCAGGGGACTTTGTTATACTCGATCAGGGGAATTTGTTATATTCGATGAGGAGACTTTGTTATACTTGATCAGGGGAGTTTGTTATACTCGATCATGGGACTTTGTTTTACTCGATCAGGGGGCTTTGTTATACTCGATCAGGGGATTTTGTTATACTCGATCAGGGGCCGTTGTTATACTAAATTAGGGGCCTTTGTTATACTCGATCAGGAAACTTTGTTATACTCGATGAGGAGCCTTTGTTATAATCGTTCAGGGGACTTTGTTATACTCGATCAGGCGACTTTGTTATACTCGATCAGGGGACTTTGTTATACTCGATCAGGGGACTTTGTTATATTCGATAAGGGGACTCTGTTATACTCGATTAGGTGACTGTAATACTCGATAGGGGGACTTTGTTATACTCGATCAGTAGCATTTGTTATACTCTTTTAGAGGCCTTTGTTATACTCGAACAGGGGCCTTTGTTAACCTCGATCAAAGGCCTCTGTTATTCTCGATTTGAACACTTTGTTAAACTCGATGAGGTGACTTTGTTATACTCGATGAGGGGACTTTGTTATACTCGATCAGGGGCCTTTGTTATACTCGGCCAGGGGTCTTTGTTATACTCATTTAGGGGCCTTTGTTATGCTTGATCAGGGGGCTTTGTTATATTCGATCAGGGGAATTTGTTATTCTCGATCAGGGGAATTTGTTATACCCCAACAGGGGGCTTTGGTATACTCGATCAGGGGACTTTGTTATACTCGATCAGGGGACTGTGTTATACTCGATCAGGGGACTCTGTAATACTCGATCAGGGGACTTTGTTATACTCGATCAAAGGCCTTTCTTATACTCGATCAGGGTTTTTTGATATACTCGATCAGTGGACTTTGTTTTACTCGATCAGGGGGCTTTGTTTTACTCGATTAGGGAACTTTGTTATACTCAATCAGGGGACTTTGTTATACTCGATCAGGGGACTTTGTTATACTCGATCAGGGGCCTTTGTTATAATCGTTCAGGGGACTTTGTTATACTCGATCAGGGGACTTTGTTCTCCTCGATCAGAGGACTTTGTTATACTCGATCAGGGGACTTTGTTATATTCGATGAGGAGACTTTGTTATACTTGATCAGGGGAGTTTGTTATACTCGATCATGGGACTTTGTTTTACTCGATCAGGGGGCTTTGTTTTACTCGATCAGGGGACTCTGTTATACTCGATCAGGGGCCGTTGTTATACTAAATTAGGGGCCTTTGTTATACTCGATCAAGGGACTTTGTTATACTCGACCAGGGGTCTTTGTTATACTCGATCAGGGGCCTTTGTTATACTTGATCAGGGGGCTTTGTTATACTCGATCAGGGGACTTTGCTATTCTCGATCAGGGGACTTTGTTATACTCGATGAAGGGGCTTTGTTATACTCGATCAGGGAACTTTCTTATACTCGTTCAGGCGCCTTTGTTATATTCGATGAGGGGCCTTTGTTATATTCGATCAGGGGCCTTTGTTATACTCGACCTGGGGACTTTGTTATACTCGATTAGGGGCTTTTGTTAAACTCGATCAGGGGCCTTTGTTATACTCAATCAGGGGACTTTGTTATACTTGATCAGGGGACATTGTTATACTCGATCAGGGGGGTTTGTTTTACTCGATCAGGAAACTTTGTTATACACGATGATTAGCCTTTGTTATAATCGTTCAGGGGACTTTGTTATACTCGATCAGGGGACTTTGTCATACTCGATCAGGGGAC
The DNA here is from genome assembly GCF_018991925.1 of Homarus americanus. Lineage (NCBI taxonomy): Eukaryota > Metazoa > Arthropoda > Malacostraca > Decapoda > Nephropidae > Homarus > Homarus americanus. Next base: position 38,624 of record NW_024732275.1, on the reverse strand, counting down.
TTTGTTATACTCGATCAGGGGACTTTGATATATTCGATAAGGGGACTCTGTTATACTCGATTAGGTGACTGTAATACTCGATCAGGGGACTTTGTTATACTCAATCAGTGGCATTTGTTATTCTCGATTTGAGGACTTTGTTAAACTCGATGAGGTGACTTTGTTATACTCGATGAGGGGAGTTTGTTATACTCGCTCAGGGGACTTTGTTATACTCGATTAGGGAACTTTGTTATACTCGACCAGGGGTCTTTGTTATACTCGATAAGGGGCCTTTGTTATACTTGATGTGGGGGCTTTGTTATACTCGATCATGGGAATTTGTTATTCTCGATGAGGGGTACTTTGTTATACTCGATCAGGGGGCTTTGTTATACTCGATCAGGGAACTTTGTTATACTCGATCAGGGGCCTATGTTATACTCCTTCAGGCGCCTTTTTTGTCTTCGAACAGGGGCCTTTGTTATACTCGACCAGGGGACTTTGTTATACTCGATCAGGGGCCTTTGTTAAACTCGATCAGGGGCCTTTGTTATACTCGATCAGGGGGCTTTGTTTTACTCGATTAGGAAACTTTGTTATACTCGATCAGTAGCCTTTGTTATAATCGTGCAGGGGACTTTGTTACACTCGTTGAGGGGACATTGTTCTCCTCGATCAGGGGACTTTGTTATACTCGATCAGGGGACTTTGTTATACTCGATCAGGGGCTCTGTAATACTCGATCAGGGGACTTTGTTATACTCGATCAGGGGCCTTTGTTATACTCGATCAGGGATCTTTTGTTATATTCTCGACAGGACCTGTTGTTTCTCGGATCATGGGATCTTGTTATACTCCGGCGAGGGGCCTTTGTTATAATTTTCGACGAGGGACTCTGTTATACTCGATCAGGGACCTGTAATACTCGATCAGGGGACTTTGTTATACTCGATCAGTGGCCTTTGTTATACTTTTTTAGAGGCCTTTGTTATACTCGAACAGGGGCCTTTGTTAAACTCGATCAAAGGCCTTTGTTATTCTCGATTAGAGGACTTTGTTAAACTCGATGAGGAGACTTTGTTATACTCGATCAGGGGAGTTCTTTATACTCGATCAGGGGACTTTGTTTTACTCGATCAGGGGGCTTTGGTATACTCGATCAGGGGACTTTGTTATACTCGAACAGGGGCCTTTGTTATACTCGGCCAGGGGTCTTTGTTATACTCATTCAGGGGCCTTTGTTATCCTTGATCAGGGGGCTTTGTTATACTCGATCAGGGGAATTTTTTATTCTCGATCAGGGGAATTTGTTATACTCGATCAGGGGACTTTGTTATACTCGGCTAGGGGTCTTTGTTATACTCATTCAGGGGCCTTTGTTATACTTGATCAGGGGTCTTTGTTATACTCGATCAGGGACCTTTGCTATACCCGGGATCAGGGACTTTATTATACCTGATCAGGAGGACTTGTTATACTCGTGGATCAGGGACTTGTAATACCCCATCAGGGTCTTGTTCTCCCTCGATCAGGGGACTTTGTTATACTCGATCAGGGGCCTTTGTTATACTCGATTTGGGGCCTTTGTTATACTAGATCAGGGGACTTTGTTATACTCAGCCAGGGGTCTTTGTTATACTCGATCAGGGGCCTTTGTTATACTTGATCAGGGGGCTTTGTTATACTCGATCAGGGTCTTTGTTATACTCGATCAGGGAACTTTGTTATTCTCGATCAAGGGGCTTTGTTATACTCGATCAGGGAACTTTGTTATACTCGATCAGGGGCCTTTGTTATACTCGTTCAGGCGCCTTTGTTATATTCGATCAGGGGCCTTTGTTATACTCGACCAGGGACTTTGTTATACTCGATCAGGGGCCTTTGATATACTCAATCAGGGGACTTTGTTTTACTCGATCAGGAAACTTTGTTATACTCGATCAGTAGCCTTTGTTATAATCGTGCAGGGGACTTTGTTACACTCGATCAGGGGACTTTGTTCTCCTCGATCAGGGGTCTTTGTAATACTCGATCATGGGATTTTGTTATATTCGATGAGGGGACTTTGTTATACTCGACCATGGGACTTTGTTATACTCGATGAGAGGCCGTTGTTATACTCGATCAGGGGCTGTTGTTATACCCGATCAGGGGACTTTGTTATACTCGATCAGGGGACTTTGTTATACTCGATCAGGGGCTCTGTAATACTCGATCAGGGGATTTTGTTATACTCGATCAGCCTTTGTTATAATTTCGACTGTGGTTCTTTGTTATATCTGATAAGGGACCTTGTTATACCGGATCAGCGGACTCTTTGTTATACTCGATGAGGGGCCTGTTATACCTCGGCGAGGGACTCCTGTTATACTCGATCAAGGACTTCGTAATACTCGATCAGGACTCTGTTATACTCGGGATCAGTGCCCTTGTTATACTTTTTAGAGGCTTTTATTATAGTACTCGAACAGGGCCTTGTTAAACCTTTAGATCAAAGGCCTTGTTATTCTCGATTAGAGGACTTTTGTTAAACTCGATGAGGAGACTTTGTTATACTCCGATCAGGGAGTTCTTTATACTGATCAGGGGACTTTGTTTTACTCGATCAGGAGGGCTTTGGCATACCTTTGATCAGGGGACCTCAAGTTATACTTCGATCAGGGGCCTTCCTTTTGCTATACCTTCGGCCAGGGTCTTTGTTATACCATTCAGGGGCCTTTGTTATCCTTGATCAGGGGGCTTTGTTATACTCGATCAGGGGAATTTTTTATTCTCGATCAGGGGAATTTGTTATACTCGATCAGGGGACTTTGTTATACTCGGCTAGGGGTCTTTGTTATACTCATTCAGGGGCCTTTGTTATACTTGATCAGGGGGCTTTGTTATACTCGATCAGGGGAATTTGTTATTCTCGATCAGGGGAATTTGTTATACCCCAACAGGGGTCTTTGTTATACTCGATAAGGGGCCTTTGTTATACTTGATCAGGGGGCTTTGTTATACTCGATCAGGGGACTTTGCTATTGTCGATCAGGGGCTCTTTGTTATACTCGATGAAGGGGCTTTGTTATACTCGATCAGGGAACTTTCTTATACTCGTTCAGGCGCCTTTGTTATATTCGATCAGGGGCGTTTGTTATATTCGATCAGGGGCCTTTGTTATTCTCGACCTGGGGACTTTGTTATACTCGATCAGGGGCTTTTGTTAAACTCGATCAGGGGCCTTTGTTATACTCAATCAGGGGACTTTGTTATACTTGATCAGGGGACTTTGTTATACTCGATAAGGGGGCTTTGTTTTACTCGATCAGGAAACTTTGTTATACTCGATGATTAGCCTTTGTTATAATCGTTCAGGGGACTTTGTTATATTTGATCAGGGGACTTTGTTATACTCGATCAGGGGACTTTGTTATACTCGATCAGGGGACTTTGTTATATTCGATAAGGGGACTCTGTTATACTCGGTTAGGTGACTGTAATACTCGATCAGGGGACTTTGTTATACTCGATCAGTGGCATTTGTTATACTCTTTTAGAGGCCTTTGTTATACTCGAACAGGGGCCTTTGTTAAACTCGATCAAAGGCCTTTGTTATTCTCGATTTGAGGACTTTGTTTAACTCGATGAGGTGACTTTGTTATACTCGATGAGGGGAGTTTGTTATAATTTCCGCCAGGGACTTTTTGTTATACTCGATTAGAACTTTGTTATACCCGACCAGGGTCTTTTGTACTGTGATAAGGGCCTTTTGTTATACTTGATGAGGGGCTTGTTATACCGATCATGGAATTTGTTATTCTCGATGAGGGTACTTTTGTTATACCATCAGCGGGCTTTGTTATATGCCCGACTGTGAACTTTGTTATACCTGAACAGGGCCTTTGTTATACTCTGTTTAGGCGCTTTTTTATCTTCGCCATGAACAGGGCCTTTGTTATACTCTGACCAGGGACTTTTGTCATACCCGGATCAGGGCCTTTTATAGCCTCGATCAGGGCCTTTGTTATACTGAAAAGGGGCTTTGTTTTTACCTGACCAGGAAATTTGTTATACTCGCATCAGTAGCCTTGTTATAATCGTGCAGGACTTTGTTACACCTCGATTCAGGGACTTTGTTCTCTCGATCAGGGACTTTGTTATACTCGATCAGGGAGTTTTGTTTTCCTCGACCAGGGGACTTTGTTATACTCGATTAGGGGACTTTGTTATATTCCATCAGGGGCCTTTGTTATACTCGACCAGGGGACTTTGTTATACTCGATCAGGGACTTTGTTATACTTGATCACTGGATTTTGTAATATTCGATCAGGGGGGCTTTGTTATACTCGACCAGGGGGCTTTGCTTTACTCGATCAGAGGACTTTGTTATACTCGACCAGGGGACTTTGTTTTACTCGATCTGAGGACTTCGTTATACTTGTTCAGGGTCTTTGTTATACTCTCGATCAGGGCCTTTGTTATACTCTGATCAGGGGCTTTGTTATACCCGATCAGGGGAAGCTTTGTTATACTCGATCAGGAACTTTGTTATTCTCGATCAAGGCTTGTTATACTCGATCAGGAAATTTTTGTTACCCGATCAGGGGCCTTTGTTATACTCGTTCAGGCGCCTTTGTTATATTCGATCAGGGGCCTTTGTTATACTCGACTAGGGGACTTTGTTATACTCGATCAGGGGCCTTTGATATACTCAATCAGGGGACTTTGTTTTTCTCGATCAGGAAACTTTGTTATACTCGATCAGTAGCCTTTGTTATAATCGCGCAGGGGACTTTGTTACACTCGATCAGGGGACTTTGTTCTCCTCGATCAGGGGACTTTGTTATACTCGATCAGTGGCCTTTGTTATACTCTTTTAGAGGCCTTTGTTATATTCGAACAGGGGCTTTTGTTAAACTCAATCAAAGGCCTTTGTTATTTTCGATTTGAGGACTTTGTTAAACTCGATGAGGAGACTTTGTTATACTCGATCAGCGGAGTTCTTTATACTCGATCAGGGGACTTTGTTTTACTCGATCAGGGGGCTTTGTTATACTCGATCAGGGGACTTTGTTATACTCGATCAGGGGCCTTTGTTATACTCGATCAGGGGCCTTTGTTATACTCGATCAGGGGACTTTGTTATACTCGGCCAGGGGTCTTTGTTAAATTCATTCAGGGGCCTTTGTTATACTTGATCAGGAGGCTTTGTTATACTCGACCAGGGGACTTTCTTATTCTCGATGAGGAGAATTTGTTATACAGGGGGCTTTGTTATACTTGATCAGGGGACTTTGTTATACTCGATCAGGGGGCTTTGTTTTATTCGATCAGGAAACTTTGTTATACTCGATGAGGAGCCTTTGTTATAATCGTTCAGGGGACTTTGTTATACTTGATCAGGGGACTTTGTTATACTCGATCAGGGGACTTTGTTATACTCGATCATGGGACTTTGTTATAGACTTTGTTGCTTACTCATTCCAAGAGCTTTGTTATACTCGCTCAGGACTTTGTTATACTAACTCAAGGGGACTTTGTTGTACTAGATCCAGGGCCTTTGTTATACTCGATCGGGGACTTTTGTTGCCCACTCGCTCAGGGGACTTTGTTATGCACTAGATCAGGAGGCTTTGTTATACTAGATCAGGGGACTTTGTTATACTCGATCAGGGGCCTTTGTTATACTCCGATCAAGGGAGGCTTTGTTATACTCGCTCAGGGACTTTGTTGTACTAGATCAGGAGGCTTTTTGTTATACTAGATCAGGTGACTTTGTTATACTAGCTCAGTGGCGCTGTTATACTAGCTCAGGGGACTTTGTTATACTAGCTCAGGGGACTTTGTTATACTAGATCAGGGGACTTTGTTATACTAGATCAGGGGACTTTGTTATACTAGATCAGGGGACTTTGTTATACTCGCTCAGGGGACTTTGTTATACTAGCTCAGGGGACTTTGTTATACTAGGATCAGGGGGCTTTGTTCTACTCGATCTGGGGACTTTGTTATACTAGCTCAGGGGACTTTGTTATACTAGCTCAGGGGACTTTGTTATACTAGATCAGGGGACTTTGTTATACTAGGATCAGGGGACTTTGTTCTCCTCGATCTGGGGACTTTGTTATACTAGCTCAGGGGACTTTGTTATACTAGCTCAGGGGACTTTGTTATACTAGATCAGGGGACTTTGTTATACTCGATCAGGGGACTTTGTTATACTCGATCAGGAGGCTTTGTTATACTCGCTCAGGGGGCTTTGTTATACTCGCTCAGGGGACTTTGTTATACTCGATCAGGGGATTTTGTTATACTCGATCAGGGGATTTTGTTATACTCGATCCGGGGACTTTGTTATACTCGATCAGGGGCCTTTGTTATACTCGATCAGGGGACTTTGTTATACTCGATGAGGGGACTTTGTTATACTCGATGAGGGGGCTTTGTTATACTCGTCCAGGGGGCTTTGTTATACTCGATCAGGGGACTTTGTTATACTCGATCAGGGGACTTTGTTATTCTCGATCAGGGGACTTTGTTATTCTCGATCAGGGGCCTTTGTTATACTCGATGAGGGGCTTTTGTTATACTCGATCAGGGGCCTTTGTTATACTCGATCAGGGGCCTTTGTTATACTCGATCAGGGGGCTTTGCTATACTCGATCAGGGGACTTTGTTATACTCGATCAGGGGCCTTTGTTATACTCGAGCAGGGGCCTTTGTTATACTCGAGCAGGGGCCTTTGTTATACTCGAGCAGGGGCTTTTGTTATACTCGAGCAGGGGCCTTTGTTATACTCGAGCAGGGGCCTTTGTTGTTATACTCGAGCAGGGGCCTTTGTTATACTCGAGCAGGGGCGCTGTTATACTCGATCAGGGGCCTTTGTTATACTCGATCAGGGGCGCTGTTATACTCGATCAGGGGCGCTGTTATACTCGATCAAGGGGCCTTTGTTATATACTCGATCAGGGGCCTTTGTTATACTCGATCAGGGGCGCTGTTATACTCGATCAGGGCCTTTGTTATACTCGATCAGGGGCCTTTGTTATGCGAGCAGGGGCCTTTGTTATACTCGAGCAGGGGCCTTTGTTATACTCGAGCGGGCACTTTGTTTATACTCGAGCAGGGGCGCTGTTATACTCGAGCGAGGGGCCTTTGTTGTTATACTCGAGCAGGGGCCTTTGTTATACTCCGAGCAGGGGCCTTTGTCATACTCGAGCAGGGGCCTTTGTCATACTCGAGCAGGGGCCTTTGTCATACTCGAGCAGGGGCCTTTGTTATACTCGAGCAGGGGGCCTTTGTTATACTCGAGCTGGGGCCTTTGTTATACTCGATCAGGGGCTGTTATGCTCGATCAGGGGCCTTTGTTATACTCGAGCAGGGGCCTTTGTTATACTCGATCAGGGGCCTTTGTTATACTCGAGCAGGGGCCTTTCTTATGCTCGATCAGGGGCCTTTGTTATACTCGATCAGGCGCCTTTATTATACTCGATCAGGGGCCTTTGTTATATTCGAACAGGGGGCTTTGTTATACTCGATGAGGGGACTTTGTTATACTCGATCAGGGGACTTATTTATACTCGATCAGGGGGCTTAGTTATACTCGATCAGGGGGCTTAGTTATACTCGATCAGGGGCCTTTCTTATACTCGATCAGGGGCCTTTGTTATACTCGATCAGGGGCCTTTGTTATACTCGATCAGGGGTCTTTGTTATACTCGATCGGGGTACTCTGTTATACTCGATCAGGGGACTTTGTTATACTCGATCAGGGGCTTTGTTATACTCGATCAGGGGCCTTTGTTATACTCTCGATCAGGGGCCTTTCTTATACTCGATCAGGGGCCTTTCTTATACTCGATCAGGGGCCTTTGTTATACTCGATCAGGGGTCTTTGTTATACTAGAACAGGGGACTTTGTTATACTCGATCAGGGGACTTTGTTATACTCGATCAGGGGGTTTGTTATACTCGATCAGGGGACTTTGTTATACTCGATCAGGGGACTTTGTTATAGTAGATCAGGGGCCTTTGTTATACTCGATCAGGGGACTTTGTTATAGTAGATCAGGGGCCTTTGTTATACTCGATCAAGGGGCTTTGTTATACTCGATCAGGAGTCTTTGTTATACTCGCTCAGGGGACTTTGTTATAATCGATCAGGGGGCTTTGTTATACTCGATCAGGAGGCTTTGTTATACTAGCTCAGGGGACTCTGTTATACTAGATCAGGGGACTTTGTTATACTCGATCAGGAGGCTTTGTTATACTCGCTCAGGGGACTTTGTTATACTAGCTCAGGGGACTTTGTTGTACTAGATCAGGGGCCTTTGTTATACTCGATTAGGGGACTTTGTTATACTCGCTCAGGGGACTTTGTTATACTAGATCAGGAGGCTTTGTTATACTAGATCAGGGGACTTTGTTATACTCGATCAGGGGCCTTTGTTATACTCGATCAGGAGGCTTTGTTATACTCGCTCAGGGGACTTTGTTATACTAGATCAGGAGGCTTTGTTATACTAGATCAGGTGACTTTGTTATACTAGCTCAGTGGCCTTTGTTATACTAGCTCAGGGGACTTTGTTATACTAGCTCAGGGGACTTTGTTATACTAGATCAGGGGACTTTGTTATACTAGATCAGGGGACTTTGTTATACTAGATCAGGGGACTTTGTTATACTCGCTCAGGGGACTTTGTTATACTAGCTCAGGGGACTTTGTTATACTAGGATCAGGGGGCTTTGTTCTACTCGATCTGGGGACTTTGTTATACTAGCTCAGGGGACTTTGTTATACTCGATCAGAGTTTTGTTATACTCGATCCGGGGACTTTGTTATACTCGATCGGGGGCCTTTTGTTATGCTCGATCGGGGGACTTTGTTTATACTCGATCAGGGGACTTTGTTTATACTCGATGGGGGGCTTTGTTATATACTCGTCCAGGGCTGTTATATCGATCAGGGGACTTTGTTATACTCGATCAGGGGACTTTGTTGTTCTCGATCAGGGGACTTTGTTATTCTGATCAGGGCCTTTGTTATACACTGCTTATACTCGATGAGGGTTCTTTATTATCCTCGATGAAGGACGCTGTTGTACTCGGTGAGGGGCCTTTGTTCGTACTCTATCTAGGGGCCTTTGTTATACTCGATCAGGGGACTTTATTTATACTCGATCACGGGGCTTTGTTATACTCGATCAGGGAATTTGTTATACTCGATTTAGTGGACTTTGTTATACTCGGAAGTCAGGGGACTTTTTATCTGCCGATCAGAGGACTTTGTTCCTGCTGATCAGGGGCCTTTGTTATACTCGATGAGGGGCTTTGTATACTCGACCAGGGGTCTTTGGTATACTCGACCTGGGGACTTTGTTATTCTTGATCAGTGGACTGTTATACTCAATCAGGGGAATTTGTTATACTGAATGAGGACTTTGTTATATACTCGACCAGAGAATTTATTATACTTGATCAGGGCCTCGATCAGGGGCCTTTGATATACTCGATCAGGGGCCATTGTAATTCTCGATGAGGGGCACTGTTATACTCGATCAGGGGACTATGTTATACTCGATCAGGTGCCTTTGTTATACTCGATCAGGGTCCTTTGTTATACTCGATCAGGGGCCTTTGTTATACTCGATCAGGGAACTTTGTTATACTTTCGATGAGAGCTTTGTTACTTACTCGACCAGAAATGGCTTTGTTATACTCGACCAGGCGACTGTTATACTCGACCAGGGGACTTTCATATACTCGATCAGGGGACTTTCTTATGCCGATCGGTGGACTTTGTTATATTCGATCCGGACTTTGTTATACCGATGGGGGCCTTTGTTAAAATCGATCAGGGGGCTTTGCTATATACCGATCAGGGGCTTCGTTATACTCGATCAAGGGCGCTGTTGTACTCGAGCGCTGTTTAGCCTCGATCCAGAATAACTGTTATACTCGATCAGGGGACTTTGTTATACTCGATGAGGCTTTGTTATACTCGATGAGGGCCTTTATTTGTACTCAATTGAGGCCTTTGTTATACTCGATCACGAGCCTTTGTAATACTTGATAAAGGGGCCTTTGTTATACTCGATTAAGGGCCTTTGTTATACTTGAATCAGAGCCTTTTGGTATACTCGATTTGGGGCCTTTATTTGTACCCGATGAGGGGCCTTAGATTATACTCGATCAGGGGGCTTTGTTTATACTCAAGCAGGGGCCTTTGATATATTCGATTAGGGAATTTGTTATACTCGATGAGAGGTCTTTGTTATACTTGATCCAGGGGCCTTTGTTATATTCGATCCAGGAACTTTGTTATGCTCGATCAGGAAATTTATACTCGATTCAGGGTCTTTGTTATACTTGATCAGGGCCTCGATTAGGGGAGACGCTGTTGCTAGCATACTCGATGGGGGGCCTTTGTAATACTCGATGAGGGCGCTGTTATACTCGATGAGGGGGCTTTATACTCGATGAGGCTTCGTTATATACTCGATCAGGGCCTTTGTTGTACTCGATCAGGGCCTTTGTTGTACTCGATCAGGGGCCTTTGTTATACTCGATAAGAGGTCTTTGTTATACTCGATCAGGGGACTTGTTTACTCGTTCACGAGGACTTTGTTATACACGATCAGGGGTCTTTGTTATACTCGATTAGGGGCGTTTATTTATATACTCGATCAGGGAGTATTTGTTATACTCGATGAGGGGCTTTGTAATACTCGACCAGGGACTTTGTTATACTCGACCAGGGAACTTTGTTATACTCGATCAGAAATTTATTTATACTCGATTAAGGAGTGCTGTTATACTTGATCAGGGGCCTCGATCAATGGCCTTTGTAATACTCTCGATGAAGGGCCTTTGTAATACTCGATGAGTGGCTTTTTGTTATACTCGATCAGGGACTATATTTATGCTCGATCCGGGGTTCTTTGTTATCCTCGATGAGGGCCTTTGTTGTACTCGGTGAGGGCCTTTGTTGTCTCTAACAGAGGCCTTTGTTATATCTCGATCAGGGGACTGTTATACTCGATCACGGGGCTTTGTTATACTCGATCAGAATTTGTTATACTCGATTAGTGGACTTTGTTATACTCGATCAGGGGACTTTGTTATACGCGATCAGGGACTTTGTTCTCTCGATCAGGGGCCTTTGTTATACTCGATCAGGAACTTTGTTATACTCGATGAGGGCTTTGTTATACTCGACCAGGCGGCTTTGTTATACTCGACCAGGCGACTTTGTTATACTCGACCAGGGGACTTTCTTATACTCGATCAGGGGACTTTCTTATACTCGATCGGTGGACTTTGTTATATTCGATCAGCGGACTTTGTTATACTCGATGAGGAGCGCTGTTAAAATCGATCAGGGGCTTTGCTATACTTTCGATCAAGAGCCGTTATACTCGATCAAAGACGCTGTTGTACTCGATCACGGGCCTTTGTTGTACTCGATCAGGGGCCTTTGTTATACTCGATAACAGGTCTTTGTTATACTTTCGATCAGTGGACTTGGTTATACTCAATCAGTGGACTTTATATTCGATGAGGGTGCTTAGAAATATTCGAAGGGGGCTTTGGAAATATTCGATGAGGGGCTTTGAAATACTCGATCAGGGGACTTTGTTATACTCAATGAGAGGGCTTTGTTATACTCGATTAGGGGACTTTGTTTTACTTGATTAGGGGCCTCGATCAGGGGCCTTTGTTATACTCCAACATGGGCCTTTGTAATACTCAATGAGGGGCTTTTGTTATACTCGATCAGGGAACTATGTTATACTCGATCAGGGCCCTTTGTTATACACGATGAGGGGCCTTTGTTATACTCGATGAAGGGCCTTTGTTATACTCGATGAGGGGGCTTTGTATAACTCGACCAGGGGACTTTGTTATACTCGATCACGGGGACTTTGTTGTACTCGATCAGGGGCCTTTGTTATAATCGATAAGAGGTCTTTGTTATACTCGATCAGGGGACTTTGTTATACTCGATCACGGGGACTTTGTTATACACGATAAGGGGACTTTGTTATACTCGATTAGGGGAGTTTGTTATACTCGATTAGGGGCCTTTGTTATACTCGATGAGGGGGCTTTGTATAACTCGACCAGGGGACTTTGTTATACTCGACCAGGGAACTTTGTTATACTCGGTCAGGCGAATTTGTTATACTCGATGAGGGGTCTTTGTTATACTTGATCAGGGGCCTCGATCAATGGTGGCCTTTTGTAATACCTTTGATCAGGGCCTTTGTTATACTCGATGAGGGATTTGTTATACTCGACCAGGGACTTTTGTTATATCGACCAGGGGACTTTGTTATACTTTCGATCAGGGGCCCTGATCAGGTGCCTTTTTGTTATTTCGCGATCAGGGCCTTTATTATACTCGGATCAGGGCCTTTGTTATACTCGCCGAGCAGGGGCTTTGTTATACTCGATTAGTGGCCTGTTCTACTCGATCAGGGGCCTTGCTATACTGGCGAGGGGGCTTTTGTTATACTCGACCAGGGGACTTTTATGGTTATACCTTAATCAGGGCCTTGTTATACTTGATCAGTGGATCTTTGTTATAGCCGGAATCAGGGAATTTGTTATACGACCAGGGGACTTTGTTATACTCGATCACGGGGCTTTTGTTATACTCGATCAGGGGACTATGTTATATTCGATCAGGGGCCTTTGTTATATTCGATCTGGGTCCCTTGTTATACTCGCTGAGGGGCTTTTGTTATACTCGATCAGGGGACTATGTTATACTCGATCAGGGGCCTTTGTTATACTCGATCAGGGTCCTTTGTTATACTCGATCAGGGGCATTTGTTATACTCAATCAGGGAACTTTGTTATACTCGATGAGGGGGCTTTGTTATACTCGACCAGGCGACTTTGTTATACTCGATCAGGGGACTTTGTTATACTCGATCAGGGGACTTTGTTATACTTGATCAGTGGACTTTGTTATGTTCGATCAGCGGACTTTGTTATACTCGATCAGAGGAATTTGTTATACTCGATTAGGGGTCTTTGTTATACTTGATCAGGGGCCTCGATCAGGGGCCTTTGTTATACTCGATCAGGGCCTTTGTAATACTCGATGAGGGGCTTTTGTTAAACTCGATCAGGAGACTATGTTATACTGGATCATGGTCCTTTGTTATACTCGATCAGGGGCCTCTGTTATACTCGATCAGGGGCCTTTGTTAAAATCGATCAGGGGGCTATGCTATACTCGATGAGGGGGCTTCGTTATACTCGATCAAGGGCCTTTGTTGTACTCGATGAGGGGCCTTTGTTGTTCTCGATCAGGGGCCTTTGTTATACTCGATAACAGGTCTTTGTTATACTCGATCAGGGGACTTTGTTATACTCGATCACGGGGCTTTGTTATACTCGATCAGGGGAATTTGTTATACTCGATCAGTAGACCTTTTTATACTCGATCAGGGGACTTTATTATATTCGATGAGGGGTGCTTAGAAATATTCGAAGAGGGGGCTTTGAAATATTCGATGAGTGGGCTTTGAAATACTCGATCAGGGGACTTTGTTATACTCAATGAGGGGGCTTTGTTATACTCGATCAGGGGAACTTTGATATACTCGATCAGTGGACTTTGTCATACTCGATTAGGGGACTTTGTTATATTCGATCAGGGGGCTTTGCTATACTCAATCAGGGGGCTTTGCTATACCCGATCAGGGGGCTTCGTTATACTCGATTAGGGGCCTTTGTTGTACTCGTTGAGGGGCTTTGTTGTACTCAATCAGGGGCCTTTGATATACTCGATAAGAGGTCTTTTTTATACTCGATCCGGGGACTTTGTTATACTCGATCACGGGGCTTTTGTTATACTCGATCAGGGGACTATGTTATACTCGATCAGGGGCCTTTGTTATATTCGATCTGGGTCCCTTGTTATACTCGCTGAGGGGCTTTTGTTATACTCGATCAGGGGACTATGTTATACTCGATCAGAGACATTATCTCGATCAGGGTGCTGTTATACTCGATCAGGGCCTTTGTTATAATCGACCATGGGACTATGTTATACTTGATGAGGGGGCTTTGTTATACTCTATCAGGGGACATTACTGTACTTGACCAAGGAACTTTGTTATACACGATCAGGGGACTTTGTTATACTCGATCTGTGGACTTTGTTATACTCGATCATTGGACTTTGTTATGCTCGATCCGGGGAATTTGTTATACAAGATTAGGGGTCTTTGTTATACTTGATCAGGGGCCTCGATTAGGGGCCTTTGTTATACTCGATCAGGGCCTTTGTAATACTCGATGAGGGGCTTTTGTTATTCTCGATGAGGGGACTGTGTCATACTGGATCAGGGTCCTTTGTTATACTCGATCAGGGGCCTTTGTTATACTCGATCAGGGGCCTTTGTTAAAATCGTTTAGGGGGCTTTGCTATACTCGATCAGGGGGCTTCGTTATACTCGATAAGGGGCCTTTGTTGTTCTCGATCAGGGGCCTTTGTGTTACTCGATCTGGGGCCTTTGTTATACTCGATAACAGGTCTTTGTTATACTCGATCAGGGGACTTTGTTATACTCGATCACGGGGCTTTGTTATACTCGATCAGGGGAATTTGTTATACTCGATCAGTAGACCTTGTTATACTCGATCAGGGGACTTTATCATATTCGATGGGGGGTGCTTAGAAATATTCGAAGAGGGGGCTTTGTTATACTCGATGAGGGGCCTTTGTTGTACTCGATGAGGGGCCTTTGTTGTACTCTATGAGGGGCCTTTGTTATACTCGATCAGGGGACTTTGTTATACTCGATCACGGGGCTTTGTTTTACTCGATCAGGGGACTTTGTTATACTCGATTAGTGGACTTTGTTATACTCGATCAGGGGACTTTGTTATACTCGATCAGGGGACTTTGTTATACTCGATCACGGGGCTTTGTTATACTCGATCAGGGGAATTTGTTATACTCAATTAGTGGACGTTGTTATACTCGATCAGAAGACTTTGTTGTACTCGATCCGGGAAATTTGTTATACTCGATCAGGGGACTTTGTTATACTCGATGAGGGGACTTTGTTGTACTCGACCAGGGGCCTTTTTTGTACTCGATCAGGGGCCTTTGTTATACTCGATCAGGGGACATTGTTAGACTCGATCAGGGGACTTTGTTATACTTGATGAAGGGACTTTGTTATACTCGATCCGGGTAATTTGTTATACTCGATCAGGGGGCTTTGTTATACACGATCAGGGGACTTTTTTATACGCGATCAGGGGACTTTGTTGGACTCGATCAGGGGCCTTTGTAATACTCGATCAGGGGCCTTTGTAATATTGCATAAGGGGCCTTTGTTATACTCGATTAGGGGACTATGTTATACTCGATTGGGGGCGTTTGTTATACTCGATGAGGGGCCTTTGTTATACTCGATGAGGGGGCTTTGTTATACTCGATCAGGGGACTTTGTTATACTCGATCAGGGGGCTTTGTTATACTCGATCAGGGGACTTTGTTGTACTCGATCAGGGGCCTTTGTTGTACTCAATGAGGGGCCTTTGTTATACTCGATCACGGGCCTTTGTAATACTCGATAAGGGTCCTTGTTATACTCGATTAGGGGCCTTTGTTATACTTGATCAGAGGCCTTTGTTATACTCGATTTGGGGCCTTTTGTTATACCCGATGAGGGGCCTTTAGTTATACTCGATCAGAGGGCTTTGTTATACTCAAGCAGGGGCCTTTGTTATAGTCGATTAGGGGAATTTGTTATACTCGATCAGAGGTCTTTGTTATACTTGATCAGGGGCCTTTGTTATATTCGATCAGGGAACTTTGTTATACTCGATCAGGGGAATTTGCTATACTCGATTCGGGGTCTTTGTTATACATGATCAGGGGCCTCGATTAGGGGCCTTTGTTATACTCGATGAGGGGCCTTTGTAATACTCGATGAGGGCCTTTGTTATACTCGATGAGGGGGCTTTGCTATACTCGATGAGGGGGCTTCGTTATACTCGATCAGGTGCCTTTGTTGTACTCGATCAGGGGCCTTTGTTGTACTCGATCAGGGGCCTTTGTTATACTCAATAAGAGGTCTTTGTTATACTCGATCAGGGGACTTTGTTATACTCGATCACGGGGACTTTGTTATACACGATCAGGGGACTATTTTATACTCGATCAGGGGCCTTTGTTATATTCAATCAGGGTCCCTTGTTATACTCGATCAGGGGCCTTTGTTATACTCGATCAGGGGGCTTTGCTATACTCGATGAGGGAGCTTTGTTTTGCTCGATCAGGGGATATGTTATACTCTATCAGGGGGCTTTGGTATACTCGATCAGGGGACTTTGTTATACTCGATTAGGGGACTTTGTTATGCTCGATCAGGGGACTTTGTTATACTCGGTCAGGGGACTTTGTTATACTCGACCAGCGGCTTTTGTTATGCTCGACTAGGGGCCTTTGTTATGCTCGATGAGGGGATATGTTATACTCGATGAGGGGGCTTTGTTATTCTCGACCAGGGGACCTTTTTATACTCGACCAGGGGACTTTGTTATACTCGACCAGGGGACTTTGTTATACTCGATCAGGGGAATTTCTTGTACTCGACCATGGGACTTTGTTATACTCGACCAGGAGACTTTGTTATACTTGATCAGGGGCCTCGATCAGGGGCCTTTGTTATACTCGATGAGGGGGCTTTGTTATACTCGTTCAGGGGACTATTTTATACTCGACCAGGGGACTTTGTTATACTTGATCAGGGGACTTTGTTATACTCGATCAGGGGCGTTTGTTATACTCGATGAGAGGGCTTTGTTTACTCGACCAGGGGACTTTGTTATACTCGACCAGGGGACTTTGTTATATTCGATCAGGAAACTTTGTTATACTCGCTCAGGGGAATTTGCTATACTCGATTCGGGGTCTTTGTTATACTTGATCAGGGGCCTCGATTAGGGGCCTTTGTTATACTCGATGAGGGGCCTTTGTAATACTCGAGGAGGGGCCTTTGTTATACTCGATCAGGGGGCTTTGCTACACTCGATCAGGGGGCTTCGTTATACTCGATTAGGAGCCTTTGTTGTACTCGTTGAGAGGCCTTTGTTGTACTCAATCAGGGGCCTTTGATATACTCGATAAGAGGTCTTTTTTATACTCGATCCGGGGACTTTGTTATACTCGATCACGGGGCTTTGATATACTCGATCAGGGGACTTTGTTATACTCGATTAGTGGACTTTGTTATACTCGATCAGGGGACTTTGTTATACTCGATCAGGGGACTTTGTTATACTCGACCAGCGGCTTTTGTTATGCTCGACCAGGGGCCTTTGTTATGCTCGATGAGGGGATATGTTATACTCGATGAGGGGGCTTTGTTATTTTCGACCAGGGGACTTTGTTATACTCGACCAGGGGACTTTGTTATACTCGACCAGGGGACTTTGTTATACTCGATCCGGGGAATTTCTTGTACTCGACCATGGGACTTTGTTATACTCGTCCAGGGGACTTTGTTATACTTGATCAGAGGCCTCGATCAGGGGCCTTTGTTATACTCGATCAGGGGCCTTTGTTATACTCGATGAGGGGGCTTTGTTATACTCGTTCAGGGGACTATTTTATACTCGACCAGGGGACTTTGTTATACTTGATCAGGGGACTTTGTTATACTCGATCAGGGGCCTTTGTTATACACGATGAGGGGGCTTTGTTATACTCAACCAGGGGACTTTGTTATACTCGACCAGGGGACTTTGTTATACTTGATCAGGAGACTTTGTTATACTCGATGAGGGGAAATTGTTATACTCGAACAGGGGACTTTGTTATACTCGACCAGTGGACTTTGTTTTACTTGATCAGGGGCCTCGATCAGGGGCCTTTGTTATACTCCAACAAGGGCCTTTGTAATACTCAATGAGGGGCTTTTGCTATATTCGATCAGGGGACTATGTTATACTCGATCAGGGGCCTTTGTTATATTCAATCAGGGTCCCTTGTTATACTCGATCAGGTGCCTTTGTTATACTCGATCAGGGGGCTTTGCTATACTCGATGAGGGAACTTTGTTATGATCGATCAGGGGATATGTTATACTCGATCAGGGGACTTTGTTATACTCGATCAGTGGACTTTGTTATACTCGACCAGAGGACTTTGCTAAACTCGATCAGAGGAATTTGTTATACTCGATTATTGGTCTTTGTTATACTTGATCAGGGGCCTCGATCAGGGGCCTTTGTTATACTCGATCAGGGGCCTTTGTTATACTCGATGAGGGGGCTTTGCTATACTCGATGAGGGGGCTTCGTTATACTCGATCAGGGGCCTTTGTTGTACTCGATCAGGGGCCTTTGTTATACTCGATAAGAGGTCTTTGTTATACTCGATCAGGGGACTTTGTTTTACTCGATCACGGGGACTTTGTTATACACGATCAGGGGACTTTGTTATACTCGATTAGGGGTGTTTGTTATACTCGATCAGGGGCATTTGTTATACTCGATGAGGGGGCTTTGTAATACTCGACCATGGGACTTTGTTATACTCGACCAGGGAACTTTGTTATACTCGATCAGGGGAATTTGTTATACTCGATTAGGGGTCTTTGTTATAATTGATCAGAGGCCTCGATCAATGGCCTTTGTTATACTCGATGAGGGGCCTTTGTAATACTCGATGAGTGGCTTTTGTTATACTCGATCAGGGGACTATGTTATACTCGATCGGGGTTCTTTGTTATCCTCGATGAGGGGCCTTTGTTGTACTCGGTGAGGGGCCTTTGTTGTACTCTATCAGAGGCCTTTGTTATACTCGATCAGGGGACTTTGTTATACTCGATCACGGGGCTTTGTTATACTCGATCAGGGGAATTTGTTATACTCGATTAGTGGACTTTGTTATACTCGATCAGGGGACTTTGTTATACGCGATCAGGGGACTTTGTTCTACTCGATCAGGGGCCTTTGTTATACTCGATGAGGGGGCTTTGTTATACTCGACCAGGGGACTTTGTTATACTCGACCTGGGGACTTTGTTATTCTTGATCAGTGGACTTTGTTATACTCAATCAGGGGAATTTGTTATACTCGACCAGAGGACTTTGTTATACTCGACCAGAGGACTTTGTTATACTTGATCAGGGGCCTCGATCAAGGCCCTTTGTTATACTCGATCAGGGGCCATTGTAATACTCGATGAGGGGCTTTTGTTATACTCGATCAGGGGACTATGTTATACTCGATCAGGGGCCTTTGTTATACTCGATCAGGGTCCTTTGTTATACTCGATCAGGGGCCTTTGTTATACTCGATCAGGGAACTTTGTTATACTCGATGAGGGGGCTTTGTTATACTCGACCAGGCGGCTTTGTTATACTCGACCAGGCGACTTTGTTATACTCGACCAAGGGACTTTCTTATACTCGATCAGGGGACTTTCTTATACTCGATCGGTGGACTTTATTATATTCGATCAGCGGACTTTGTTATACTCGATGAGGGGCCTTTGTTAAAATCGATCAGGGGGCTTTGCATACTCGATCAGGGGGCTTCGTTATACTCGATCAAGGGCCTTTGTTGTACTCGATCACGGGCCTTTGTTGTACTCGATCAGGGGCCTTTGTTATACTCGATAACAGGTCTTTGTTATACTCGATCAGTGGACTTTGTTATACTCAATCAGGGGACTTTATATTCGATGAGGGGTGCTTAGAAATATTCGAAGAGGGGGCTTTGAAATATTCGATGAGGGGGCTTTGAAATACTCGATCAGGGGACTTTGTTATACTCAATGAGAGGGCTTTGTTATACTCGACCAGGGGACTTTGTTTTACTTGATCAGGGGCCTCGATCAGGGGCCTTTGTTATACTCCAACATGGGCCTTTGTAATACTCAATGAGGGGCTTTTGTTATACTCGATCAGGGAACTATGTTATACTCGATCAGGGCCCTTTGTTATACACGATGAGGGGCCTTTGTTATACTCGATCAAGGGCCTTTGTTATACTCGATGAGGGGGCTTTGTATAACTCGACCAGGGGACTTTGTTATACTCGATCACGGGGACTTTGTTGTACTCGATCAGGGGCCTTTGTTATACTCGATAAGAGGTCTTTGTTATACTCGATCAGGGGACTTTGTTATACTCGATCACGGGGACTTTGTTATACACGATAAGGGGACTTTGTTATACTCGATTAGGGGAGTTTGTTATACTCGATTAGGGGCCTTTGTTATACTCGATGAGGGGGCTTTGTATAACTCGACCAGGGACTTTGTTATATACTCGACGAAACTTTTATTGCACTCTCAATTCAAGGCGAATTTATTGCTCTCGATGAGGGTCTGTTATATGATCAGGGACATAATCAATGGCGCTTTGTAATACTCGATCAGGGCCTTTGTTATACTCGATGAGGATTTGTTATACTCGACCAGGGACTTTATTTACCCTGACAGGGACTTTGTTATACTTGATCAGGGGCCTCGATCAGGTGCCTTTGTTATTCTCCGATCCAGGGCCTTTGTTACTCTCAAATCCAAGAGACGCTGGTAACCTCGAAAACAGAGCTTTGTTATACTCGATTAGTAGCCTTTGTTCTACTCGATCAGGGGCCTTTGTTATACTCGATGAGGGGGCTTTGTTATACTAGACCAGGGGACTTTTTTATACTCAACCAGGGGACTTTGTTATACTTGATCAGTGGACTTAGTTATACTCAATCAGGGGAATTTGTTATACTCGACCAGGGGACTTTGTTATACTCGACCAGAGGACTTTGTTATATTTGATCAGGGGCCTCGATCAGGGGCCGTTGTTATACTCGATCAGGGGCCATTGTAATACTCGATGAGGGGCTTTTGTTATACTCGATCAGGGGACTATGTTATACTCGATCAGGGGCCTTTGTTATACTCGATCAGGGTCCTTTGTTATACTCGATCAGGGGCCTTTGTTATACTCGATCAGGGAACTTTGTTATACTCGATGAGGGGGCTTGTTATACTCGATCAGGGGGCTTTGCTATACTCGATGAGGGAGCTTTGTTTTGCTCGATCAGGGGATATGTTATACTCGATCAGGGGACTTTGTTATACTCAATCAGGGGACTTTGTTATACTCGATCAGGGGAATTTGTTATACTCGATTAGGGGTCTTTGTTATACATGATCAGGGGCCTCGATCAGGGGCCTTTGTTATACTCGATCAGGGCCTTTGTAATACTCGATGAGGGGCTTTTGTTAAACTCGATCAGGAGACTATGTTATACTGGATCATGGTCCTTTGTTATACTCGATCAGGGGCCTTTGTTATACTCGATCAGGGGCCTTTGTTAAAATCGATCAGGGGGCTATGCTATACTCGTTGAGGGGGCTTCGTTATACTCGATCAAGGGCCTTTGTTGTACTCGATGAGGGGCCTTTGTTGTTCTCGATCAGGGGCCTTTGTTATACTCGATAACAGGTCTTTGTTATACTCGATCAGGGGACTTTGTTATACTCGATCACGGGGCTTTGTTATACTCGATCAGGGGAATTTGTTATACTCGATCAGTAGACCTTGTTATACTCGATCAGGGGACTTTATCATATTCGATGGGGGGTGCTTAGAAATATTCGAAGAGGGGGCTTTGAAATATTCGATGAGTGGGCTTTGAAATACTCGATCAGGGGACTTTGTTATACTCAATGAGGGGGCTTTGTTATACTCGATCAGGGGAACTTTGATATACTCGATCAGTGGACTTTGTCATACTCGATTAGGGGACTTTGTTATATTCGATCAGGGGGCTTTGCTATACTCAATCAGGGGGCTTTGCTATACCCGATCAGGGGGCTTCGTTATACTCGATTAGGGGCCTTTGTTGTACTCGTTGAGGGGCTTTGTTATACTCAATCAGGGGCCTTTGATATACTCGATAAGAGGTCTTTTTTATACTCGATCCGGGGACTTTGTTATACTCGATCACGGGGCTTTTGTTATACTCGATCAGGGGACTATGTTATATTCGATCAGGGGCCTTTGTTATATTCGATCTGGGTCCCTTGTTATACTCGCTGAGGGGCTTTTGTTATACTCGATCAGGGGACTATGTTATACTCGATCAGGGGCCTTTGTTATACTCGATCAGGGTCCTTTGTTATACTCGATCAGGGGCATTTGTTATACTCAATCAGGGAACTTTGTTATACTCGATGAGGGGGCTTTGTTATACTCGACCAGGCGACTTTGTTATACTCGATCAGGGGACTTTGTTATACTCGATCAGGGGACTTTGTTATACTTGATCAGTGGACTTTGTTATGTTCGATCAGCGGACTTTGTTATACTCGATCAGAGGAATTTGTTATACTCGATTAGGGGTCTTTGTTATACTTGATCAGGGGCCTCGATCAGGGGCCTTTGTTATACTCGATCAGGGCCTTTGTAATACTCGATGAGGGGCTTTTGTTAAACTCGATCAGGAGACTATGTTATACTGGATCATGGTCCTTTGTTATACTCGATCAGGGGCCTCTGTTATACTCGATCAGGGGCCTTTGTTAAAATCGATCAGGGGGCTATGCTATACTCGATGAGGGGGCTTCGTTATACTCGATCAAGGGCCTTTGTTGTACTCGATGAGGGGCCTTTGTTGTTCTCGATCAGGGGCCTTTGTTATACTCGATAACAGGTCTTTGTTATACTCGATCAGGGGACTTTGTTATACTCGATCACGGGGCTTTGTTATACTCGATCAGGGGAATTTGTTATACTCGATCAGTAGACCTTTTTATACTCGATCAGGGGACTTTATTATATTCGATGAGGGGTGCTTAGAAATATTCGAAGAGGGGGCTTTGAAATATTCGATGAGTGGGCTTTGAAATACTCGATCAGGGGACTTTGTTATACTCAATGAGGGGGCTTTGTTATACTCGATCAGGGGAACTTTGATATACTCGATCAGTGGACTTTGTCATACTCGATTAGGGGACTTTGTTATATTCGATCAGGGGGCTTTGCTATACTCAATCAGGGGGCTTTGCTATACCCGATCAGGGGGCTTCGTTATACTCGATTAGGGGCCTTTGTTGTACTCGTTGAGGGGCTTTGTTGTACTCAATCAGGGGCCTTTGATATACTCGATAAGAGGTCTTTTTTATACTCGATCCGGGGACTTTGTTATACTCGATCACGGGGCTTTTGTTATACTCGATCAGGGGACTATGTTATACTCGACCAGGGGCCTTTGTTATATTCGATCAGGGTCCCTTGTTATACTCGATCAGGGGCCTTTGTTATACTCGATCAGGGGGCTTTGCTATACTCGATGAGGGAGCTTTGTTATGCTCGATCAGGGGATATGTTATACTCGATCAGGGGACTTTGTTATACTCGATCAGGGGACTTTGTTATACTCGATCAGTGGACTTTGTTATACTCGATCTGCGGACTTTGCTAAACTCGATCAGTGAATTTGTTATACTCGATTATTGGTCTTTGTTATACTTGATCAGGGGCCTCGATGAGGGGCATTTGTTATACTCGATCAGGGCCTTTGTAATACTCGATGAGGGGGCTTTTGTTATACCGATCAGGGGGCTTTGTTATACTCGATCAGGGGACTTTGTTGTACTCGATCAGGGGCCTTTGTTGTACTCAATTAGGGGCCTTTGTTATACTCGATCACGGGCCTTTGTAATACTCGATAAGGGGCCTTTGTTATACTCGATTAAGGGCCTTTGTTATACTTGATCAGAGGCCTTTGTTATACTCGATTTGGGGCCTTTGTTATACCCGATGAGGGGCCTTAGTTATACTCGATCAGGGGGCTTTGTTATACTCAAGCAGGGGCCTTTGATATATTCGATTAGGGGAATTTGTTATACTCGATCAGAGGTCTTTGTTATACTTGATCAGGGGCCTTTGTTATATTCGATCAGGGAACTTTGTTATACTCGATCAGGGGAATTTGCTATACTCGATTCGGGGTCTTTGTTATACTTGATCAGGGGCCTCGATTAGGGGCCTTTGTTATACTCGATGAGGGGCCTTTGTAATACTCGATGAGGGGCCTTTGTTATACTCGATGAGGGGGCTTTGCTATACTCGATGAGGGGGCTTCGTTATACTCGATCAGGGGCCTTTGTTGTACTCGATCAGGGGCCTTTGTTGTACTCGATCAGGGGCCTTTGTTATACTCGATAAGAGGTCTTTGTTATACTCGATCAGGGGACTTTGTTATACTCGATCACGGGCACTTTGTTATACACGATCAGGGGACTATGTTATACTCGATCAGGGCCTTTGTTATATTCGATCAGGGTCCCTTGTTATACTCGATCAGGGGCCTTTGTTATACTCGATCAGGGGGCTTTGCTATACTCGATGAGGGAGCTTTGTTTTGCTCGATCAGGGGATATGTTATACTCTATCAGGGGACTTTGTTATACTCGATCAGGGGACATTGTTATACTCGATTAGGGGACTTTGTTATACTCGATCCGGGGACTTTGTTATACTCGATCAGGGGACTTTGTTATACTCGACCAGCGGCTTTTGTTATGCTCGACCAGGGGCCTTTGTTATGCTCGATGAGGGGATATGTTATACTCGATGAGGGGGCTTTGTTATTCTCGACCAGGGGACCTTTTTATACTCGACCAGGGGACTTTGTTATACTCGACCAGGGGAGTTTGTTATACTCGATCAGGGGAATTTCTTGTACTCGACCATGGGACTTTGTTATACTCGACCAGTAGACTTTGTTATACTTGATCAGGGGCCTCGATCAGGGGCCTTTGTTATACTCGATCAGGGGCCTTTGTTATACTCGATGAGGGGGTTTTGTTATACTCGTTCAGGGGACTATTTTATACTCGACCAGGGGACTTTGTTATACTTGATCAGGGGACTTTGTTATACTCGATCAGGGGCCTTTGTTATACTCGATGAGGGGGCTTTGTTATACTCGACCAGGGGACTTTGTTATACTCGACCAGGGGACTTTGTTATATTCGATCAGGGAACTTTGTTATACTCGATCAGGGGAATTTGCTATACTCGATTCGGGGTCTTTGTAATACTTGATCAGGGGCCTCGATTAGGGGCCTTTGTTATACTCGATGAGGGGCCTTTGTAATACTCGATGAGGGGCCTTTGTTATACTCGATCAGGGGGCTTTGCTACACTCGATCAGGGGGCTTCGTTATACTCGATTAGGAGCCTTTGTTGTACTCGTTGAGGGGCCTTTGTTGTACTCAATCAGGGGCCTTTGATATACTCGATAAGAGGTCTTTTTTATACTCGATCCGGGGACTTTGTTATACTCGATCACGGAGCTTTGTTATACTCGATCAGGGGACTTTGTTATACTCGATTAGTGGACTTTGTTATACTCGATCAGGGGACTTTGTTATACTCGATCAGGGGACTTTGTTATACTCGACCAGCGGCTTTTGTTATGCTCGACCAGGGGCCTTTGTTATGCTCGATGAGGGTATATGTAATACTCGATGAGGGGGCTTTGTTATTTTCGACCAGGGGACTTTGTTATACTCGACCAGGGGACTTTGTTATACTCGACCAGGGGACTTTGTTATACTCGATCAGGGGAATTTCTTGTACTCGACCATGGGACTTTGTTATCCTTGACCAGGGGACTTTGTTATACTTGATCAGAGGCCTCGATCAGGGGCCTTTGTTATACTCGATCAGGGGCCTTTGTTATACTCGATGAGGGGGCTTTGTTATACTCGTTCAGGGGACTATTTTATACTCGACCAGGGGACTTTGTTATACTTGATCAGGGGACTTTGTTATACTTGATCAGGGGCCTTTGTTGTACTTGATGAGGGGGCTTTGTTATACTCGACCAGGGGAATTTGTTATACTCGACCAGGGGACTTTGTTATACTTAATCAGGAGACTTTGTTATACTCGATGAGGGGAAATTGTTATACTCGAACAGGGGACTTTGTTATACTCGACCAGGGGACTTTGTTTTACTTGATCAGGGGCCTCGATCAGGGGCCTTTGTTATACTCCAACAAGGGCCTTTGTAATACTCAATGAGGGGCTTTTGTTATATTCGATCAGGGGACTATGTTATACTCGATCAGGGGCCTTTGTTATATTCGATCAGGGTCCCTTGTTATACTCGATCAGGGGCTTTTGTTATACTCGATCAGGGGGCTTGCTATACTCGATCAGGGAACTTTGTTATGCTTTGTTATACTCGATTAGGGGACTTTGTTTTACTTGATTAGGGGCCTCGATCAGGGGCCTTTGTTATACTCCAACATGGGCCTTTGTAATACTCAATGAGGGGCTTTTGTTATACTCGATCAGGGAACTATGTTATACTCGATCAGGGCCCTTTGTTATACACGATGAGGGGCCTTTGTTATACTCGATGAAGGGCCTTTGTTATACTCGATGAGGGGGCTTTGTATAACTCGACCAGGGGACTTTGTTATACTCGATCACGGGGACTTTGTTGTACTCGATCAGGGGCCTTTGTTATAATCGATAAGAGGTCTTTGTTATACTCGATCAGGGGACTTTGTTATACTCGATCACGGGGACTTTGTTATACACGATAAGGGGACTTTGTTATACTCGATTAGGGGAGTTTGTTATACTCGATTAGGGGCCTTTGTTATACTCGATGAGGGGGCTTTGTATAACTCGACCAGGGGACTTTGTTATACTCGACCAGGGAACTTTGTTATACTCGGTCAGGCGAATTTGTTATACTCGATGAGGGGTCTTTGTTATACTTGATCAGGGGCCTCGATCAATGGTGGCCTTTTGTAATACCTTTGATCAGGGCCTTTGTTATACTCGATGAGGGATTTGTTATACTCGACCAGGGACTTTTGTTATATCGACCAGGGGACTTTGTTATACTTTCGATCAGGGGCCCTGATCAGGTGCCTTTTTGTTATTTCGCGATCAGGGCCTTTATTATACTCGGATCAGGGCCTTTGTTATACTCGCCGAGCAGGGGCTTTGTTATACTCGATTAGTGGCCTGTTCTACTCGATCAGGGGCCTTGCTATACTGGCGAGGGGGCTTTTGTTATACTCGACCAGGGGACTTTTATGGTTATACCTTAATCAGGGCCTTGTTATACTTGATCAGTGGATCTTTGTTATAGCCGGAATCAGGGAATTTGTTATACGACCAGGGGACTTTGTTATACTCGATCACGGGGCTTTTGTTATACTCGATCAGGGGACTATGTTATATTCGATCAGGGGCCTTTGTTATATTCGATCTGGGTCCCTTGTTATACTCGCTGAGGGGCTTTTGTTATACTCGATCAGGGGACTATGTTATACTCGATCAGGGGCCTTTGTTATACTCGATCAGGGTCCTTTGTTATACTCGATCAGGGGCATTTGTTATACTCAATCAGGGAACTTTGTTATACTCGATGAGGGGGCTTTGTTATACTCGACCAGGCGACTTTGTTATACTCGATCAGGGGACTTTGTTATACTCGATCAGGGGACTTTGTTATACTTGATCAGTGGACTTTGTTATGTTCGATCAGCGGACTTTGTTATACTCGATCAGAGGAATTTGTTATACTCGATTAGGGGTCTTTGTTATACTTGATCAGGGGCCTCGATCAGGGGCCTTTGTTATACTCGATCAGGGCCTTTGTAATACTCGATGAGGGGCTTTTGTTAAACTCGATCAGGAGACTATGTTATACTGGATCATGGTCCTTTGTTATACTCGATCAGGGGCCTCTGTTATACTCGATCAGGGGCCTTTGTTAAAATCGATCAGGGGGCTATGCTATACTCGATGAGGGGGCTTCGTTATACTCGATCAAGGGCCTTTGTTGTACTCGATGAGGGGCCTTTGTTGTTCTCGATCAGGGGCCTTTGTTATACTCGATAACAGGTCTTTGTTATACTCGATCAGGGGACTTTGTTATACTCGATCACGGGGCTTTGTTATACTCGATCAGGGGAATTTGTTATACTCGATCAGTAGACCTTTTTATACTCGATCAGGGGACTTTATTATATTCGATGAGGGGTGCTTAGAAATATTCGAAGAGGGGGCTTTGAAATATTCGATGAGTGGGCTTTGAAATACTCGATCAGGGGACTTTGTTATACTCAATGAGGGGGCTTTGTTATACTCGATCAGGGGAACTTTGATATACTCGATCAGTGGACTTTGTCATACTCGATTAGGGGACTTTGTTATATTCGATCAGGGGGCTTTGCTATACTCAATCAGGGGGCTTTGCTATACCCGATCAGGGGGCTTCGTTATACTCGATTAGGGGCCTTTGTTGTACTCGTTGAGGGGCTTTGTTGTACTCAATCAGGGGCCTTTGATATACTCGATAAGAGGTCTTTTTTATACTCGATCCGGGGACTTTGTTATACTCGATCACGGGGCTTTTGTTATACTCGATCAGGGGACTATGTTATACTCGATCAGGGGCCTTTGTTATATTCGATCTGGGTCCCTTGTTATACTCGCTGAGGGGCTTTTGTTATACTCGATCAGGGGACTATGTTATACTCGATCAGAGACATTATCTCGATCAGGGTGCTGTTATACTCGATCAGGGCCTTTGTTATAATCGACCATGGGACTATGTTATACTTGATGAGGGGGCTTTGTTATACTCTATCAGGGGACATTACTGTACTTGACCAAGGAACTTTGTTATACACGATCAGGGGACTTTGTTATACTCGATCTGTGGACTTTGTTATACTCGATCATTGGACTTTGTTATGCTCGATCCGGGGAATTTGTTATACAAGATTAGGGGTCTTTGTTATACTTGATCAGGGGCCTCGATTAGGGGCCTTTGTTATACTCGATCAGGGCCTTTGTAATACTCGATGAGGGGCTTTTGTTATTCTCGATGAGGGGACTGTGTCATACTGGATCAGGGTCCTTTGTTATACTCGATCAGGGGCCTTTGTTATACTCGATCAGGGGCCTTTGTTAAAATCGTTTAGGGGGCTTTGCTATACTCGATCAGGGGGCTTCGTTATACTCGATAAGGGGCCTTTGTTGTTCTCGATCAGGGGCCTTTGTGTTACTCGATCTGGGGCCTTTGTTATACTCGATAACAGGTCTTTGTTATACTCGATCAGGGGACTTTGTTATACTCGATCACGGGGCTTTGTTATACTCGATCAGGGGAATTTGTTATACTCGATCAGTAGACCTTGTTATACTCGATCAGGGGACTTTATCATATTCGATGGGGGGTGCTTAGAAATATTCGAAGAGGGGGCTTTGAAATATTCGATGAGTGGGCTTTGAAATACTCGATCAGGGGACTTTGTTATACTCAATGAGGGGGCTTTGTTATACTCGATCAGGGGAACTTTGATATACTCGATCAGTGGACTTTGTCATACTCGATTAGGGGACTTTGTTATATTCGATCAGGGGGCTTTGCTATACTCAATCAGGGGGCTTTGCTATACCCGATCAGGGGGCTTCGTTATACTCGATTAGGGGCCTTTGTTGTACTCGTTGAGGGGCTTTGTTATACTCAATCAGGGGCCTTTGATATACTCGATAAGAGGTCTTTTTTATACTCGATCCGGGGACTTTGTTATACTCGATCACGGGGCTTTTGTTATACTCGATCAGGGGACTATGTTATATTCGATCAGGGGCCTTTGTTATATTCGATCTGGGTCCCTTGTTATACTCGCTGAGGGGCTTTTGTTATACTCGATCAGGGGACTATGTTATACTCGATCAGGGGCCTTTGTTATACTCGATCAGGGTCCTTTGTTATACTCGATCAGGGGCATTTGTTATACTCAATCAGGGAACTTTGTTATACTCGATGAGGGGGCTTTGTTATACTCGACCAGGCGACTTTGTTATACTCGATCAGGGGACTTTGTTATACTCGATCAGGGGACTTTGTTATACTTGATCAGTGGACTTTGTTATGTTCGATCAGCGGACTTTGTTATACTCGATCAGAGGAATTTGTTATACTCGATTAGGGGTCTTTGTTATACTTGATCAGGGGCCTCGATCAGGGGCCTTTGTTATACTCGATCAGGGCCTTTGTAATACTCGATGAGGGGCTTTTGTTAAACTCGATCAGGAGACTATGTTATACTGGATCATGGTCCTTTGTTATACTCGATCAGGGGCCTCTGTTATACTCGATCAGGGGCCTTTGTTAAAATCGATCAGGGGGCTATGCTATACTCGATGAGGGGGCTTCGTTATACTCGATCAAGGGCCTTTGTTGTACTCGATGAGGGGCCTTTGTTGTTCTCGATCAGGGGCCTTTGTTATACTCGATAACAGGTCTTTGTTATACTCGATCAGGGGACTTTGTTATACTCGATCACGGGGCTTTGTTATACTCGATCAGGGGAATTTGTTATACTCGATCAGTAGACCTTTTTATACTCGATCAGGGGACTTTATTATATTCGATGAGGGGTGCTTAGAAATATTCGAAGAGGGGGCTTTGAAATATTCGATGAGTGGGCTTTGAAATACTCGATCAGGGGACTTTGTTATACTCAATGAGGGGGCTTTGTTATACTCGATCAGGGGAACTTTGATATACTCGATCAGTGGACTTTGTCATACTCGATTAGGGGACTTTGTTATATTCGATCAGGGGGCTTTGCTATACTCAATCAGGGGGCTTTGCTATACCCGATCAGGGGGCTTCGTTATACTCGATTAGGGGCCTTTGTTGTACTCGTTGAGGGGCTTTGTTGTACTCAATCAGGGGCCTTTGATATACTCGATAAGAGGTCTTTTTTATACTCGATCCGGGGACTTTGTTATACTCGATCACGGGGCTTTTGTTATACTCGATCAGGGGACTATGTTATACTCGATCAGGGGCCTTTGTTATATTCGATCAGGGTCCCTTGTTATACTCGATCAGGGGCCTTTGTTATACTCGATCAGGGGGCTTTGCTATACTCGATGAGGGAGCTTTGTTATGCTCGATCAGGAGATATGTTATACTCGATCAGGGGACTTTGTTATACTCGATCAGGGGACTTTGTTATACTCGATCAGTGGACTTTGTTATACTCGATCAGCGGACTTTGCTAAACTCGATCAGTGAATTTGTTATAATCGATTATTGGTCTTTGTTATACTTGATCAGGGGCCTCGATGAGGGGCCTTTGTTATACTCGATCAGGGCCTTTGTAATACTCGATGAGGGGGCTTTGTTATACTCGATCAGGGGCCTTTGTTGTACTCAATTAGGGGCCTTTGTTATACTCGATCACGGGCCTTTGTAATACTCGATAAGGGGCCTTTGTTATACTCGATTAAGGGCCTTTGTTATACTTGATCAGAGGCCTTTGTTATACTCGATTTGGGGCCTTTGTTATACCCGATGAGGGGCCTTAGTTATACTCGATCAGGGGGCTTTGTTATACTCAAGCAGGGGCCTTTGATATATTCGATTAGGGGAATTTGTTATACTCGATGAGAGGTCTTTGTTATACTTGATCAGGGGCCTTTGTTATATTCGATCAGGGAACTTTGTTATACTCGATCAGGGGAATTTGCTATACTCGATTCGGGGTCTTTGTTATACTTGATCAGGGGCCTCGATTAGGGGCCTTTGTTATACTCGATGAGGGGCCTTTGTAATACTCATTAAGGGGCCTTTGTTATACTCGA
This sequence comes from Homarus americanus, assembly GCF_018991925.1. Lineage (NCBI taxonomy): Eukaryota > Metazoa > Arthropoda > Malacostraca > Decapoda > Nephropidae > Homarus > Homarus americanus. Next base: position 6,964 of record NW_024732275.1, on the reverse strand, counting down.
TGAGGGGCTTTACTATACTCGATGAGGGGCTTCGTTATACTCGATCAGGGGCCTTTGTTGGCGTATTACTCGATCAAGGGGCCTTTGTTGTACTCGATCAGGGCCCTTTATTGCTTTCCTCGATAAGAGGTCTTTGTTATACTCGATCAGGGGACTTTGTTATACTCGATCACGGGCACTTTGTTATACACGATCAGGGGACTATGTTATACTCGATCAGGGGCCTTTGTTATATTCGATCAGGGTCCCTTGTTATACTCGATCAGGGGCCTTTGTTATACTCGATCAGGGGGCTTTGCTATACTCGATGAGGGAGCTTTGTTTTGCTCGATCAGGGGATATGTTATACTCTATCAGGGGACTTTGTTATACTCGATCAGGGGACATTGTTATACTCGATTAGGGGACTTTGTTATACTCGATCCGGGGACTTTGTTATACTCGATCAGGGGACTTTGTTATACTCGACCAGCGGCTTTTGTTATGCTCGACCAGGGGCCTTTGTTATGCTCGATGAGGGGATATGTTATACTCGATGAGGGGGCTTTGTTATTCTCGACCAGGGGACCTTTTTATACTCGACCAGGGGACTTTGTTATACTCGACCAGGGGAGTTTGTTATACTCGATCAGGGGAATTTCTTGTACTCGACCATGGGACTTTGTTATACTCGACCAGTAGACTTTGTTATACTTGATCAGGGGCCTCGATCAGGGGCCTTTGTTATACTCGATCAGGGGCCTTTGTTATACTCGATGAGGGGGTTTTGTTATACTCGTTCAGGGGACTATTTTATACTCGACCAGGGGACTTTGTTATACTTGATCAGGGGACTTTGTTATACTCGATCAGGGGCCTTTGTTATACTCGATGAGGGGGCTTTGTTATACTCGACCAGGGGACTTTGTTATACTCGACCAGGGGACTTTGTTATATTCGATCAGGGAACTTTGTTATACTCGATCAGGGGAATTTGCTATACTCGATTCGGGGTCTTTGTAATACTTGATCAGGGGCCTCGATTAGGGGCCTTTGTTATACTCGATGAGGGGCCTTTGTAATACTCGATGAGGGGCCTTTGTTATACTCGATCAGGGGGCTTTGCTACACTCGATCAGGGGGCTTCGTTATACTCGATTAGGAGCCTTTGTTGTACTCGTTGAGGGGCCTTTGTTGTACTCAATCAGGGGCCTTTGATATACTCGATAAGAGGTCTTTTTTATACTCGATCCGGGGACTTTGTTATACTCGATCACGGGGCATTGTTATACTCGATTAGGGGAATTTGTTTTTCTCGATTAGTGGACTTTGTTATACTCGATCAGGGGACTTTGTTATACTCGATCAGGGGACTTTGTTATACTCGACCAGCGGCTTTTGTTATGCTCGACCAGGGGGCTTTGTTATGCTCGATGAGGGGATATGTTATACTCGATGAGGGGGCTTTGTTATTCTCGACCAGGGGACTTTGTTATACTCGACCAGGGGACTTTGTTATACTCGACCAGGGGACTTTGATATACTAGATCAAAGGAATTTCTTGTACTCGACCATGGGACTTTGTTATACTCGACCAGGGGACTTTGTTATACTTGATCAGGGGCCTGGATCAGGGGCCTTTGTTATACTCGATCAGGGGCCTTTGTTATACTCGATGAGGGGGCGTTGTTATACTCGTTCAGGGGACTATTTTATACTCGACTAGGGGACTTTGTTATGCTTGATCAGGGGACTTTGTTATACTCGATGAGGGGATTTTGTTATACTCGAACAGGGGACTTTGTTATACTCGACCAGGGGACTTTGTTTTACTTGATCAGGGGCCTCGATCAGGGGCCTTTGTTATACTCCAACAAGGGCCTTTGTAATTCTCAATGAGGGGCTTTTGTTATACTCGATCAGGGGACTATGTTATACTTGATCAGGGGCCTTTGTTATATTCGATCAGGGTCCCTTGTTATACTCGATGAGGGGCCTTTGTTATACTCGATCAGGGGGCTTTGCTATACTCGATGAGGGAACTTTGTTATGCTCGATCAGGCGATATGTTATACTCGATCAGGGGACTTTGTTATACTCGATCAGGGGACTTCGTTATACTCGATCAGTGGACTTTGTTATACTCGACCAGAGGACTTTGCTAAACTCGATCAGAGGAATTTGTTATACTCGATTATTGGTCTTTGTTATACTTGGTCAGGGGCCTCGATCAGGGGCCTTTGTTATACTCGATCAGGGCCTTTGTAATACTCGATGAGGGGCTTTTGTTATAGTCGATCAGGGGACTATGTTATACTCGATCAGGGCCCTTTGTTATACACGATGAGGGGCCTTTGTTATACTCCATCAGGGGCCTTTGTTATACTCGATGAGGGGGCTTTGCTATACTCGAAGAAGGGGCTTCGTTATACTCGATCAGGGGCCTTTGTTGTACTCGATCAGGGGCCTTTGTTGTACTCGATCAGGGGCCTTTGTTATACTCGATAAGAGGTCTTTGTTATACTCGATCAGGGGACTTTGTTTTACTCGATCACGGGGACTTTGTTATACACGATCAGGGGACTTTGTTATACTCGATTAGGGGTGTTTGTTATACTCGATCAGGGGCATTTGTTATACTCGATGAGGGGGCTTTGTAATACTCGACCATGGGACTTTGTTATACTCGACCAGGGAACTTTGTTATACTCGATCAGGGGAATTTGTTATACTCGATTAGGGGTCTTTGTTATAATTGATCAGAGGCCTCGATCAATGGCCTTTGTTATACTCGATGAGGGGCCTTTGTAATACTCGATGAGTGGCTTTTGTTATACTCGATCAGGGGACTATGTTATACTCGATCGGGGTTCTTTGTTATCCTCGATGAGGGGCCTTTGTTGTACTCGGTGAGGGGCCTTTGTTGTACTCTATCAGAGGCCTTTGTTATACTCGATCAGGGGACTTTGTTATACTCGATCACGGGGCTTTGTTATACTCGATCAGGGGAATTTGTTATACTTGATCAGTGGACCTTGTTATACTCGATCAGGGGACTTTAATATATTCGATGAGGGGTGCTTAGAAATATTCGAAGAGGGGGCTTTGAAATATTCGATGAGGGGGCTTTGAAATACTCGATCAGGGGACTTTGTTATACTCAATGAGGGGGCTTTGTTATACTCGATCAGGGGAACTTTGATATACTCGATCAGTGGAATTTGTCATACTCGATTAGGGGACTTTGTTATATTCGATAAGGGGGCTTTGCTATACTCAATCAGGGGGCTTTGCTATACCCGATCAGGGGGCTTCGTTATACTCGATTAGGGGCCTTTGTTGTACTCGTTGAGGGGCATTTGTTGTACTCAATCAGGGGCCTTTGATATACTCGATAAGAGGTCTTTTTTATACTCGATCCGGGGACTTTGTTATACTCGATCACGGGGCTTTTGTTATACTCGATCACGGGACTATGTTATACTCGACCAGGGGCCTTTGTTATATTCGATCAGGTTCCCTTGTTATACTCGATCAGGGGCCTTTGTTATACTCGATCAGGGGGCTTTGCTATACTCGATGAGGGAGCTTTGTTATGCTCGATCAGGGGATATGTTATACTCGATCAGGGGACTTTGTTATACTCGATCAGGGGACTTTGTTATACTCGATCAGTGGAATTTGTTATACTCGATCTGCGGACTTTGCTAAACTCGATCAGTGAATTTGTTATACTCGATTATTGGTCTTTGTTATACTTGATCAGGGGCCTCGATCAGGGGCATTTGTTATACTCGATCAGGGCCTTTGTAATACTCGATGAGGGCTTTTGTTATACTCGATCAGGGGACTATGTTATACTCGATCAGGGTCATTTGTTATACACGATGAGGGGCCTTTGTTATACACGATCAGGGGACTATGTTATACTCGATCAGGGGCCTTTGTTATATTCGATCAGGGTCCCTTGTTATACTCGATCAGGGGCCTTTGTTATACTCGATCAGGGGGCTTTGCTATACTCGATGAGGGAGCATTGTTTTGCTCGATCAGGGGATATGTTATACTCTATCAGGGGACTTTGTTATACTCGATCAGGGGACATTGTTATACTCGATTAGGGGACTTTGTTATACTCGATCCGGGGACTTTGTTATACTCGATCAGGGGACTTTGTTATACTCGACCAGCGGCTTTTGTTATGCTCGACCAGGGGCCTTTGTTATGCTCGATGAGGGGATATGTTATACTCGATGAGGGGGCTTTGTTATTCTCGACCAGGGGACCTTTTTATACTCGACCAGGGGACTTTGTTATACTCGACCAGGGGAGTTTGTTATACTCGATCAGGGGAATTTCTTGTACTCGACCATGGGACTTTGTTATACTCGACCAGTAGACTTTGTTATACTTGATCAGGGGCCTCGATCAGGGGCCTTTGTTATACTCGATCAGGGGCCTTTGTTATACTCGATGAGGGGGTTTTGTTATACTCGTTCAGGGGACTATTTTATACTCGACCAGGGGACTTTGTTATACTTGATCAGGGGACTTTGTTATACTCGATCAGGGGCCTTTGTTATACTCGATGAGGGGGCTTTGTTATACTCGACCAGGGGACTTTGTTATACTCGACCAGGGGACTTTGTTATATTCGATCAGGGAACTTTGTTATACTCGATCAGGGGAATTTGCTATACTCGATTCGGGGTCTTTGTAATACTTGATCAGGGCTTTGTAATACTCGATCTGCGGACTTTGCTAAGCTCGATCAGTGAATTTGTTATACAGAGGGCCTTTGTTGTATAGAGGCCTGTTATACTCGATCAGGGACTTTGTTATACTCGATCACGGGGCTTTGTTATACTCGATCAGAATTTGTTATACTTGATCAGTGGACTCTTGTTATACTCAATCAGGGGACTTTAATATATTCGATGAGGGTGCTTAGAAATATTCGAAGAGGGCTTTGAAATATTCGATGAGGGCTTTGGAAATACTCGATCAGGGGACTTTGTTATACTCAATAGGCTTTGTTATACTCGATCAGAACTTTGATATACTCGATCAGTGGAATTTGTCATACTCGATAGGACTTTGTTATATTCGATAAGGGGCTTGCTTAATCAGGGGCTTTGCTATACCCGATCAGGGCGCTTCGTTGTACTCGATTAGGGGCCTTTGTTGTACTCGTTGAGGGCCTTTGTTGTACTCAATCAGGGCCTTTGATATACTCGATAAGAGGTCTTTTTATACTCGATCCGGGGACTTTGTTATACTCGATCACGGGGCTTTTTGTTATACTCGATCAGGGACTATGTTATACTCGACCAGGGCCTTTGTTATATTCGATCAGGGTCTTGTTATACTCGATCAAGGGCCTTTGTTATACTCGATCAGGCTTTGCTATACTCGATGAGGAGCTGTTATGCTCGATCAGGGGATATGTTATACTCGATCAGGGGACTTTGTTATACTCGATCAGGGGACTTTGTTATACTCGATCAGTGGAATTTGTTATACTCGATCTGCGGACTTTGCTAAACTCGATCAGTGAATTTGTTATACTCGATTATTGGTCTTTGTTATACTTGATCAGGGGCCTCGATGAGGGCATTTGTTATACTCGATCAGGGCCTTTGTAATACTCGATGAGGGCTTTTGTTATACTCGATCAGGGGACTATGTTATACTCGATCAGGGTCATTTGTTATACACGATGAGGCGCTTTGTTGTACTCGATCAGGGGCCTTTGTTGTACTCGATCAGGGCCTTTGTTATACTCGATAAGAGGTCTTTGTTATACTCGATCAGGGACTTTGTTATACTCGATCACGGGGACTTTGTTATACGATCAGGGGACTTGTTATACTCGATTAGGGGCGTTTGTTATACTCGATCAGGGCCTTTGTTATACTCGAGGAGGGGCTTTGTATAACTCGACCAGGGACTTTGTTATACTCGACCAGGAACTTTGTATATACTCGATAAGGAATTTGTTATACTCGATTAGGGTCTTTGTTATACTTGATCAGGGCCTGGATCAATGGCCTTTGTTATACTCGATGAGGGCCTTTGTAATACTCGATGAGTGGCTTTATTTATACTCGACCAGGGACTATATTTATACTCGATCAGGGTTCTTTGTTATCCTCGATAGGGCCTTTGTTGTACTCGGTGAGGGCCTTTGTTGTACTCTATCAGGGCCTTTATTACTCGATCAGGGTTTGTTATACTCGTCACGAGGCTTTGTTATACTCGATCGAAATTTGTTATACTCGATTAGTGGACTGTTATACTCGATCAGGGACTTTGTTATCGCTCAGGGACTGTTCTCTCGATCAGGCACTTTGTTATACTCGATCACGGGGTTTTGTTATACTCGATCAGGAATTTGTTATACTCGATTAGTGGACTTTGTTATACTCGATCAGGACTTTGTTATGATCAGGGACTTTGTTATACTCGATTAGGGAGTTTGTTATACTCGATCAGGGGACTGTTATACTCGATGAGGGCTTTGTAATACTCGATCTGCGGACTTTGCTAAACTCGATCAGTGAATTTGTTATACTCGATTATTGGTCTTTGTTATATGATCAGGGGCCTCGATAGGGCATTGTTATACTCGATCAGAGACTCTGTAATACTTCGATGAGGGCTTTGTTATACTCGATCAGGGTTTATTTATACTCGATCAGGGTCATTTCTTATACGATGAGGGCCTTTGTTATACTCGATCAGGGCCTTTGTTATACTCGATGAGGGGCTTTATACTCGATCAGGGATATGTTATACTCGATCAGGGGACTTTGTTATATACTCGATCAGGGACTTTTTTTACCCGATCAATGGACTTGATATACTCGATCAGGGGCTTAGCATACTCGATCAGGGGCTTCGTTATACTCGATCAGGGGCCTTTGTTATACTCGATCAGCCTTGTTAAAATCGATCAGGGGCTTTGCTATACCCGATCAGGGGC
>NW_024732274.1:0-60754 GCF_018991925.1 Homarus americanus | reverse complement strand
CCTAACAAGGGGTGTACCTGGAAGTGTCAGAGGTGTACCTGGGAGTGCCTGAGGTGTACCTGGGATTGTCAGAGGTGTACCTGGGAGTGTCAGGGGTGTAACTGGGAGTGTCAGGGGTGTACCTGGAGTGTCATAGGTGTATCTGGTAGTGTCAATGGTGTACATGGGAGTATCAGAGTTGTACTTGGGAGTGTGATTGGTGTACCTGGGAGTGTCAGAGGTGTATCCGGAAGTGTCAGAGGTGTACCTGGGAGTATCAGAGGTGTACCTGGGAGTGTCAGGGGTGTACCTGGGAGTGTCAGGGGTGTAACTGGGAGTGTCGGAGGTGTAACTGGGAGTGTCAGTTTTGTACCTGGGAGCGTCATTGGTGTACCTGGGAGTGCCAGAGGTGTACCTGGGAGTGTCAGAGGTGTAACTGGGAGTGTCAGAGTAGTACCTGGGAGTGTCAGACGGTACCTGGGAGTGTCTGAGGTGTACCTGGGAGCATCAGGGGAGCAACCAGGGAGTGTAGGAGGTGTACCTGAGAGTGCTTGGGAGGTGTACCAGGGAATGTCAGAGGTGAACCAGGGAGTGTTAGAGGTGAACCAGGGAGTGTCTGAGGTGTACCTAGGAGTGTCAGAGGTGTTCCTGAGAGTGTCAGAGGTGTACCTGGGAGTATCGGAGGTGTATCTGGGAGTATCGGAGGTGTACCTGGGAGTGTCAGAGGTGTACATGGTAGTATCATTGGTGTACCTGGGAGTTTCAGAGGTGTATGTGGAAGTGTCAGAGGTGTACCTGGGAGTGTCAAAGGTGTATCTGGGTGTGTGAGAAGTGTACCTGGGAGTGTCAGAGGTGTTCCTGGAGTGTCGGAGGTGTAACTGGGAGTGTCTGAGCTGTACCTGGGAGTGTCTGAAGTGTACCTGGCAGTGTCTGAGGTGTACCTGGCAGTGTCAGCGGTGTACCTGGGAGTGTCAGCGGTGTACCTGGGAGTGTCGGCGGTGTACCTGGGAGTGTCAGAGGTGTACCTGGGAGTGTCAGAGGTGTTCCTGGGAGTGTCGGAGGAGTACCTGGCAGCGTCAAATGAGTACCTGGGAGTGTCAGAGGAGTACCTGGCAGCGTCAAAGGAGTACCTTGGAGTGTCAGAGGTGTACCTGGTAATGTCAGTGGTGTACCTGGGAGTGTCAGAGTTGTACTTGGGAGTGTGATTGGTGTACTTGGGAGTGTCAGAGGTGTATCTGGAAGAGTCAGAGGTGTACCTGGGAGTATGAGAGGTGTACCTGGGAGTGTCAAAGGTGTATCTGGGTGTGTGAGAAGTGTACCTGGGAGTGTCAGAGGTGTACCTGGGAGTGTCGGAGGTGTACCTAGGAGTGTCAGAGGTGTGCCTGGGAGTGATAGAGGTGCACTTGGGAGTGTCACAGGTGCACCTGGGAGTGTCTGCGGTGTTACTGGGAGTGTCTGAGCTTTACCTGGGAGTGTCTGAGGTGTACCTGGCAGAGTCTGAGGTGTACTTGGCAGTGTCAGCGGTGTACCTGGGAGTGTCAGCGGTGTACCTGGGAGTATCATTGGTGTACCTGGAAGTGGCAAGGGTGTACCTGGAAGTATCAGAGGTGTACCTGAGTGTGTCATTGGTGTACCTGGGAGTGTCTGAGGTGTACCAGGGAATGTCAGTGGTGTACCTGGGAGTGTCATTGGTGTACCTGGGAGTATCAGAGGTGTACCTGGAAGTGTCAGGGGTGTACCTGGAAGTGTCAGAGGAGTACCTGGGAGTATCGGAGGTGTACCTGGGAGTATCGGAGGTGTACCTGGGAGTGTCAGAGGTGTACCTGGGAGTGTCAGAGGTGTACCTGGAAGTGTCAGAGGTGTACCTGGGAGTGTCATTGGTGTATCTGGAAGTGTCAGAGGTGAACGAGGGAGTGTCTGAGGTGTACCCGGGAGTATCGGAGGTGTACCCGAGAGTATCGGAGGTGCGCCTGGGAGTATCGGAGGTGTACCTGGGAGTGTCAGAGGTGTACCTGGTAGTATCATTGGTGTACCTGGGAGTGTCAGAGGTGTATCTGGAAGTGTCAGAGGTGTACCTGGGAGTATGAGAGGTGTACCTGGGAGCGTTAAAGGTGTACCTGGGTGTGTGAGAAGTGTACCTGGGAGTGTCAGAGGTGTACCTGGGAGTGTCGGAGGTGCACTTGGGAGTGTCACAGGTGCACCTGGGAGTGTCTGAGGTGTTACTGGGAGTGTCTGAGCTTTACCTGGGAGTGTCTGAGATGTACCTGACAGTGTCTGAGGTGTACCTGGCAGTGTCAGCGGTGTACCTGGGAGCGTCAGCGATATACCTGGGAGTATCATTGGTGTACCTGGAAGTGTCAAGGGTGTACCTGGAAGTGTCAGAGGTGTACCTGAGTGTGTCATTGGTGTACCTGGGAGTGTCAGAGGTGTTCCTGAGAGTGTCAGAGGTGTACCTGGGAATGTCAGAGGTGTACCTGGGAGTGTCAGAGGTGTACCTGGTAGTATCATTGGTGTACCTGGGAGTGTCAGAGGTGTATCTGGAAGTGTCAGAGGTGTACTTGGGAGTATGAGACGTGTACCTGGGAGTGTCAAAGGTGTACCTGGGTGTGTGAGAAGTGTACCTGGGAGTGTCAGAGATGTACCTGGGAGTGTCTGATTTTTACCTGTGAGTGTCAGAGGTGTGCCTGGGAGTGTCAGAGGTGCACTTGGGAGTGTCACAGGTGCACCTGGGAGTGTCTGAGGTGTTACTGGGAGTGTCTGAGCTTTACCTGGGAGTGTCTGAGGTGTACCTGGCAGTGTGTGTGGTTTACCTGGCAGTGTCAGCGGTGTACCTGGGAGTGTCAGCGGTGTACGTGGGAGTATCATTGGTGTACTTGGGAGTGTCAGAGGTGTATCTGGAAGTGTCAGAGGTGTATCTGGAAGTGTCAGAGGTGTACCTGGGAGTATGAGAGGTGTACCTGGGAGTGTCAAAGGTGTACCTGGGTGGGTGAGAAGTGTACCTGGGAGTGTCAGAGGTGTAACTGGGAGTGTCGGAGGTGTACCTGGGAGTGTCAGAGGTGTGCCTGGGAGTGTCAGAGGTGCACTTGGGAGTGTCACAGGTGTACCTGGGAGTGTGTGAGGTGTTACTGGGAGTGTCTGAGCTGTACCTGGGAGTGTCTGAGGTGTACCTGGCAGTGTCTGAGGTGTACCAGGCAGTGTCAGCGGTGTACCTGGGAGTGTCAGCGGTGTACCTGGGAGTATTATTGGTGTACCTGGAAGTGTCAGGGGTGTACCTGGAAGCCTGGGTGTACATGGAATGTCGAGGTGATATCTGCAGTGTCAGCGGTGTACCTGAGGTCAGAGGTGCATAACCTCGCGTATCAGAGGTACCTGGGAGTGTCAGAGGTGTACCTGGGAGTGTCAGAGGTGTGCCTGGGAGTGTCAGAGGTGTACTTGGGAGTGTGATTGGTGTACCTGGGAGTGTCAGAGGTATCTGGAAGTGTCAGAGGGGATACCTGGAAGTGTCAGGGGTGTACCTGAAGTGTCAGGGGTGTACCAGTGTCAGAGGTGTACCTGGGAGTGCCTGAGAAGCACCTGGGATTGTCAGAGGTGTACCTGGGAGTGTCAGGGTAACTGGGAGTGTCAGGGGTGTACCTGGAGGTCACAGGTGTATTTGGAGTGTCAGTGGTGTACCTGGGAGCATCAGAGTTGTACTTGGGAGTGTGATTGGTGCCCTGGGAGTGTCAGAGGTGTATCCGGAAGTGTCAGAGGTGTACCTGGGAGCATCAGAGGTGTACCTGGGAGAGCCAGGGTGTACCTGGGAGCCAGGTGTAATGGGAGTGTCGGAGGTGTAACTGGGAGGTCATGGTGTTCCTGAGAGTGTCAGAGGTGTACCTGGGAGTGTCAGAGGTGTACCTGGGAGGCAAGAGGTGTACCTGGAAGTGTCAGAGGTGTACCTGGGAGTGTCATTATGTACCTGGGAGGTCAGAGGTGTACCAGGAGGCTCAGGGTACCTGGGAGTGGTCATTGGTGTACCTGGGAGGCAGAGGTGTACCTGGAAGTGTCAGGGTGTACCGAAGTGTCAGGGGTACCTGAAGTGTCAGAGGTACCTGGGAGTGCCTGAGGTGTACCTGGGAGTGACAGTACCTGGGAGCCAGAGGTGCACCAGGGAGGTCAGAGGTGTACTTGGGAGTGATTGGTGTGCACCTGGGAGTGTCAGAGATGTATTGGAAGTCTCAGAGGTGTACTCGAAGTGTCAGGGTTGTACATGGAAGTGTCAGGGGTGTACCTGAAGTGTCAGAGGTGTACCTGGGAGTGATGAGATGTACCTGGGATTGTCAGAGGTACCTGGGAGTGCTCAGGGTGTAACTGGGAGGCCAGGGTGTACCTGAGCATCACAGGTGTATCTGAGTGTCAGTGGTGTACCTGGGAGCATCAGAGTTGTACTTGGGAGTGTGATTGGTGTACCTGGGAGTGTCAGAGGTGTATCCGAAGTGTCAGGAGGTGTACCTGGGAGCATCAGAGGTGCACCTGGGAGTGTCAGGGGTGTACCTGGGAGTTTCAGGGGTGTAACTGGGAGTGTCCGGAGGTGTAATGGGAGGCTCAGTGGTGTACCTGGGAGTGTCAGAGGTGTAACTGGGAGCGCGAGTAGTACCTGGAGTATCAGAGGTACCTGGGAGTGTCTGAGGTGTACCTGGGAGGTCAGAGAACCAGGAAGTAAGAGGTGTACCTGAGTGTGCTGGCTGTACCTGGGAGTGTCAGAGGTGTACCAGAGCAGTTCAGAGGTGCACCTTGGAGGCCGGGTTGGTGTACCTGGGAGTGTCAGGGGTGTACCTGGAAGTGTCAGGGGTGTACCTGGAAGTGTCAGACGTGTACCTGGGAGGTCAGAGGTTTACCTGGGACTGTCGGAGGTGTTCCTGGAGTGTCAGGAGGTGTACCTGGGGAGGCCGGAGTACCTGGGAGTATCGGAGGTGTACCTTGGAGTGTCAGAGGTGTACCTGGTAGTATCATTGGTGTACCAGGGAGTGTCAGAGGTATTCAAGGTCAGAGGTGTACCTGGGAGTATGAGAGGTGTACCTGGGAGTGTCAAAGGTGTACCTGGGTGTGTGAGAGAGAATGTACCTGGGAGTGTCAGGGGTGTACCTGGGAGTGTCATGTACCTGGGAGCGTCAGGAGGTGTACCTGGGAGGCTAGGAGGTGTTCCTGGGAGGCCGGAGGTGTACCTGGGAGTGCCGGAGGTGTACCTGTCAGTGTCAGAGGTGTACCTGGGAGTGTCAGGGGTGTACCTGAGTGTCAGTGGTGTACCTGGGAGTGTCAGAGGTGTACCTGGGAGTGTCAGAGGTGTTCCTGGGAGGTCGGAGGAGCACCTGGCAACGTCAGGAGTACCTGGGAGGCAGAGGAGTACCTGGCAGCGTCAAAGGAGTACCTTGGAGTGTCACAGGTGTACCTGGTACTGTCAGTGGATGTACCTGGGAGTGTCAGAGTTGTAATTGGGAGGTGATTGGTGTACCTGGGAGCACAGAGGTGTATCTGGAAGTGTCAGAGGTGTACCTGGGAGTATGAGAGGTGTACCTGGAGTGTCAAAGGCGTAACGGTGTGAAAAGTGTACCTGGGAGGCCAGAGGTGTACCTGGGAGTCGGAGGTGTACCTAGGAGGTTGCAAGGTGTGCTTTGAGTAAGTCAGAGGTGCACGGGAGTGTCACAGGTGCACCTGGGAGTGTTCTGAGGTGTTACTGGGAGTGTCTGAGCTACCTGGGAGTGCTCTGGAGGTGTACCTGGCAGTGTTCGAGGTGCATTTGGCAGTGTCAGCGTGTACCTGGGAGTGTAAGCGGTGTACCTGGGAGTATCATTGGTGTACCTGGAAGTCAGGGGTGTACCTGGAAGTGTCAGAGGTGTACCTGAGCAATGCAGGTGTACCTTTGAGTGTCAGAGGTGCACCTGGGAGTGTCAGAGGTGTACCTGGGAGGCTGGTGCACCTGGGAGTGTCAGGAGGGTGTGTACTGGAAGTGTCAGGGTACCTGGAAGTGTCAGGGTGTACCTGGAAGTGTCAGAGGTGCACCTGGGAGTGTCAGAGGTGTACCTGGAGTGCTGGGAGGTGATCCTGAGAGTGCGTGTCAGGAGGTGTACCTGGGAGGCCAGGAGGTGTACCTGGGAGGCTGGGATGTGTACCTGGTAGCATCATTGGTGTACCTGGGAGTGTCAGAGGTGTATCTGGAAGTGTCAGAGGTGAACCAGGAGTGTCTGAGGTACCTGGGAGTATCGGAGGTGTACCTGGGAGTATCGGGAGGTGTACCTGGGAGTGTCAGAGGTGTACCTGGAGAACACTGGTGTACCTGGGAGTGTCAGAGGTGTATCTGAATTGCCAGAGGTGTACCTGAGAGTGTCGGAGGTGTAACTGGAGTGTCAGAGGTGCCTGGGAGTGTCAGAGGTGCACTGGGAGTCAGCAGGTGCACCTGGGAGTGTCTGAGGTGAAACTGGGAGTGTCTGAGCGTACCCTGGGAGTGTCTGAGGTGCACCTGGCAGTGTCTGAGGTACCCTGAAGTGTCAGCGGTGTACCTGGAAGTGTCAGGGGGTGTACCAAGTGTCAGAGGTGTACCTGAGTGTGTCATTGGTGTAACTGGGAGGTCAGGAGTGTACCAGGGAGTGTCAGAGGTGTACCTGGGAGGCCATGGTGCACCTGGGAGGTGAGGGGCGTACCTGAAGTGTCAGGGGTGCACCTGGAAGTGTCCGAGGTGTACCTGGGAGGTCAGAGGTGTACCTGGGAGTGTCAGAAGGCCCTGAGAGTGCGGAGGGGTACCTGGGAGGTCAGAGGTACCTGGGAAGTGTCAGAGGTGTACCTGGGAGGTTGGCAGGTACCTGGGAGGTCGGAGGTGTACCAGGAGGTCAGTGGTACCTGGAGGGTCACAGGTACCTGGAACAGAGGTACCTGGAAGTGTCAGGGGTGTACCTGAAGTGTCAGAGGTGTACCTGGGAGTGCCTGAGGTACCTGGGAGTGTCTGAGGTACCTGGTAGTGTCCGAGGTGCACCTGGCAGTGCCTGAGGTGCACCTGGGAGTGTCAGAGTGTACCTGGGAGGTCAGAGGTGGTCTGGGAGGTCAGAGGTGTTCCTGGGAGTGTCGGAGGAGCACCTGGGAGCGTCAAAGGAGTACCTGGGAGTGTCAGAGGTGTGCCCTGGGAGTGTCAGAGGTGCACTTGAGTGTATGAGGTGTACCTGGGAGTGTCTGAGGTCTACCTGAAGTGTCTGAGGTGTAACTGGAATGTCAGAGGTATCTTGCAGTGTCAGTGTACCTGGAGTGTCAGAGGCATACCTGGCGTATCAGAGGTGTACCTGGGAGGTCAGGAGGTGTACCTGGGAGTGTCAGAGGTGTGCCTGGGAGTGTCAGAGGTGTACCTGGTAGTGTCAGTGGTGTACCTGGGAGCGACAGGAGTTGTACTTGGGAGTGTGATTGGTGTACCTGGGAGTGTCAGAGGTGTATCTGAAGTGTCAGAGGTGTACCTGGAAGTGGTAGGGGTGTACATGAAGTGTCAGGGTGTACCTGGAAGTCGTCAGGAGGTGTACCTGGGAGTGCCTGAGGTGTACCTGGGATTGTCAGAGGTACCTGGGAGGCCAGGGTGTAACTGGGAGTGTCAGGGTGTACCTGGAGTGTCATATGTGTATCTGGAGTGTCAGTGGTGTACCTGGAGTGTGGAGGGGTGCACCTGGGAGTGTCAGGGGTGTACCTGGAAGTCTCTGAGGTGCCTGGAGTGTCAGAGGTGTACCTGGGAGTGTCAGAAGTGTTCTGAGAGTGTCAGAGGGGTACCTGGGAGTGCTGGGAGGTGTACCTGAGAAGTCAGAGGTGTACCTGGGAGTTGCCAGGCCTGGGAGCATGCGGAGGTGTACCAGGGAGTGTCAGTGGTGTACCTGTGAGGTCATAGGTGTACCTGGGAGGACAGAGGTACCTGAAATGTTGGGTGTACCTGGAAGTGTCAGGGGTGTACCTGGAATCAGAGGTTACCTGGGAGTGCCTGAGGTGTACCTGGGAGTGCTGAGGTGTACCTGGAGTGTCTGAGGTGTACCTGGCAGTGTCTGAGGTGTACCTGGGAGTGTCATGGTGTACCTGGGAGTGGTCAGAGGTGTACCTGGGAGTGTCAGAGGTGTTCCTGGGAGTGTCGGAGGAGTACCTGGGAGCGTCAAAGAGTACCTGGGGTCAGAGGTGTACCTGGGAGTGTCAGAGGTGTACCTGGAGTCAGTAGGAGGTGTACCTGCGAGTGTCTGAGGACTACCTGAAGTGTCTGAAAATATGAATGTCAAAGTGTATCTTGCAGTGTCAGAGGTGTACCTGGGAGTGTCAGAGGCATGACCTCGGAGTATCAGAGGTACCTGGGAGTGTCAGAGGTGCCTGGGAGGTCAGAGGTGCCTGGGAGTGTCAGAGGTGTACCTGGTAGTGTCAGTGGTGTACCTGGGAGGTCAGAGTTGCATTGGGAGGTGATTGGTGTACCTGGGAGTGTCAGAGAATCTGGAAGCTCAGAGGTACCTGGAAGTGTCAGGGGTGTACCTGGGAGTGTCAGGGGTGTACCTGGAAGTGTCAGAGGTGTACCTAGGAGTGCCTGGAGGTGCCCTGGGATGTCAGAGGTGTACCTGGGAGTGTCAGGTGTAACTGGAGTGTCAGAGGTGTACCCGAGTGTCACATGTGCATCTCAGGGTCAGTGGGGTACCTGGGAGTATCAGAGGTGTACTTGAGCGTGATTGGTGTACCTGGGAGTGTCAGAGGTGTACTTGGGAGCATCAGAGGTGTACCTGGGAGGTCAGGTGTACCTGGGAGCATCAGAGGTGTACCTGGGAGCATCAGGGAGAACCAGGGAGTGTGTAAGAGGTGTACCTGAGAGGTCAGGAGGTGTACCAGGGAGTGTCAGAGGTGAACCAGGGAGGCCAGAGGAACCAGGAGTGCCTGAGGTGTACCTGGGAGTATCGGAGTGTACCTGGGAGCACGGGAGGTGTGACCTGGGAGTGTCAGAGGTGTACCTGGTAGACATTGGTGTACCTGGGAGTGTCAGAGGTGTATTCAAGTGTCAGGTGTATTCAAGGCAGAGGTGTACCTGAGTGTGTTGGCTGGTACCTGGGAGGCCAGAGGTGTACCAGGGAGGTCAGAGGTACCTGGAGGTCATTGGTGTACCTAGGAGTGTCAGGGGTGTGCACCTGAAGTGTCAGGGTGTACCTGGAAGTGTCAGAGGTGTACCTGGGAGTGCTCAGAGGTACCTGGGAGTGTCAGAGGTGTACCTGAGAGTGTCAGAGGTGTACCTGGGAGTATCGAGAGGTGTACCTGGGAGTATCGGAGGTGTACCTGAGCACAGGTGTACCTGGTAGTATCATTGGTGTACCTGGGAGTGTCAGGAGGTATGTGGAAGTGTCAGAGGTACCTGGGAGTGGGAGGTGTACCTGGGAGGTCAAGGTGTGCACCTGTGTGGAGAAGTGTACCTGGGAGGTCAGAGGTGTACCTGGGAGTGTGCGTGGTGTACCTGGGAGGTTGGGGAGGTACCTGGGAGTGTCAAGGTGCCCTGGGAGTGTCGGAGGTGTACCTGGGAGTGTCTGAGGTGTACCTGTCAGTGCTGGGCGGTGTACCTGGGAGGTCAGGGGTGTACCTGGGAGGTTGGGCGGTGTACCTGGGAGGTCAGAGGTGTACCTGGGAGTGTCAGAGGTGGCCTGGGAGTGTCGGAGGAGTACCTGGCAGGTCAAGGAGTACCTGGGAGTGTCAGAGGAGCACCTGGCAGGTGAAAGGAGCACCTTGGAGGTCAGGAGGTACCTGAGAGGCTGCGTGGTGTACCTGGGAGTGTCAGAGTTGTACCTGGGAGTGTGATTGGTGTACCTGGGAGTGCTGGGAGGTACCTGGAAGTGTCAGAGGTGTACCTGGGAGTATGAGAGGTGTACCTGGGAGTGTCAAAGGTGTATCTGGGTGTGTGAGAAGTGTACCTGGAGTGTCAGAGGTGTACCTGGGAGTGCCGGAGGTGCACCTGAGCACAGTGTGCCTGGGAGTGTCAGAGGTGCACTTGGGAGTGTCACAGGTGCACCTGGGAGTGTCTGGTGGTGTTACTGGGAGTGTCTGAGCTTACCTGGGAGTGTCTGAGGTGCACCTGGCAGTGTTCGAGGTGCCTGGGAGTGTCAGAGGTGTACCTAGAGGTCAGAGGTGTGCCTGGGAGTGTCAGAGGTACCTGGTAGTGTCAGTGGTGTACCTGGGAGTGTCAGAGTGTACTTGGGAGTGATTGGTAACTGGGAGCACAGAGGTATCCGGAAGTGTCAGAGGTGTACCTGGGAGCATCAGAGGTGACCTGGGAGTGCCAGGGGTGTACCTGGGAGTGTCAGGGTGTAACTGGGAGTGTCGGAGGTGTAACTGGGAGTGTCAGAGGTGTACCTGGAGTGTCAGAGGTGTACCGAGTGTCAGAGTAGTACCTGGGAGCATCAGAGGTACCTGGGAGTGTCAGAGTTGTACTTGGGAGTGTGATTGGTGTACCTGGGAGTGTCAGAGGTGTATCTGGAAGGTGTCAGAGGTGCACCTGGAAGCAGTCAGGGGTACCTGGAAGTGTCAGGGGTGTACCTGGAAGTGTCAGAGGTGTACCTGGGAGTGCCTGAGGTGTACCTGGGATTGTCAGAGGTACCTGGGAGTGTCAGGGTGTAACTGGGAGTGTCAGGAGGTGTACCTGAGTGTCATAGGTGTATTAGTGTCAGTGGTGCCTGGGAGCATCAGAGTTGGTACTGGGAGGTGATTGGTGTACCTGGGAGTGTCAGAGGTGTATCCGGAAGGTCAGAGGCACCTGGGAGTATCAGAGGTACCTGGGAGTGGCCAGGGGTGTACCTGGGAGCAGTGCCTGGGAGTGTCACTGGTGTACCTGGAGGTCAGGGGTACCCGGAAGTGTCAGTGTACCTGAAGTGTCAGAGGGTGTACCTGGGAGGTCAGAGGTGTACCTGGGAGGCAGAGGTGTACCTGGAGAGTGTCAGAGGTGCACTGGGAGTGTCAGAGAGTACCTGGGAGGCCAGAGGTGTACCGGGAGTGTCAGAGTAGTACCTGGGAGTGTCAGACGTACCTGGGAGTGTCTGAGGTGCAACTGGGAGTATCAGAGGAGAACCAGGGAGGTAAGAGGTGTACCTGGAGAGGACAGAGGTGTACCAGGAGGCCAGAGGTGAAACCAGGAGTGCTGGGAGGTGAACCAGGAGTGTCTGAGGTGTACCTGGGAGCATCGGAGGTGTACCTGGGAGTATCGGGAGGCGTACCTGGGAGGCCAGAGGGCCTGGTAGTATCATTGGTACCTGGGAGTGTCGGAGGTGTATCTGGAAGTGTCATAGGTGTATCTGGAAGTGTCAGAGGTGTACCTGAGTGTGTTGCTGGTGTACCTGGGAGGTCAGAGGTGTACCAAGGAGTGTCAGAGGTGTACCTGGGAGGCTCTAGGTACCTGGGAGTGTCAGGGTGCACCTGGAAGGTCAGGGGTGGCACTGAAGTGTCAGAGGTGCAACCTGGGAGTGTCAGAGGTGTACCTGGGAGTGTCAGAGGTGTTCCTGAGAGTGTCAGAGGTGTACCTGGGAGCATCGAGGTACCTGGGAGCATCGGAGGTGCACCTGGGAGGTCAGAGGTGCACCGTAGCATCATTGTGTACCTGGGAGGTCAGAGGTGTATGTGAAGTGTCAGAGGTACCTGGGAGCATGAGAGGTGCACCTGGGAGTGTCAAAGGTGTACCTGGTGTTTGAAGGTACCTGGGAGGTTGTCAGGCGGTGTACCTGGGACGGTCAGAGGTGTACCTGGGAGTGGCAGAGGTGATCTGGGAGTGTTGGAGGTGTACCTGGGAGTGTCAGGAGGTAACCTGTCGCGTCAGCGGTGCCCGGGAGGCCAGGGGTGTACCTGGGAGTGTCAGCGGTGTACCCGGAGTGTCAGGAGGTGTACCTGGGAGTGTCAGAGGTGTTCCTGGGAGGTCGGAGGAGTACCTGGCAGCGTCAAAAGAGTACCTGGGAGTGTCAGAGGAGTACCTGGCAGCGTGAAAGGAGTACCTTGGAGTGTCAGAGGTACCTGGTATCAGTGGTGTACCTGGGAGTGCCGAGGTACTTGGGAGGATGGTGTACATGGGAGGTCAGAGGTGTATCTGGAAGTGTCAGAGGTACCTGGGAGCATGAGGTACCTGGGAGTGTCAAGGTGTATCTGGGTGTGGAGAAGCAAACTGGGAGTGTCAGAGGTACCTGGGAGTGTCGGAGGTGTACCTAGGAGGTCAGAGGTGTGCCTGGAGTGAAGAGGTGACTGGAGCACAGGTGCACCTGGGAGTGTTCAAGTTACTGGGAGTGTCTGAGCTACCTGGGAGGTCTGAGGTGTACCTGGCAGAGTCTGAGGTGTACTTGGAGTACCGTGTACCTGGGAGCAAAGGTGTACCAGCACATGCACCTGGAAGTGTCGGAGAGTCAGAGGTGTACCTGAGGTTGGTGGTACCTGGGAGTGTCAGAGGTGTACCAGGGAGTGCTGGGAGGTGTACCTGGGAGTGTCATTGGTACCTGGGAGTGTCAGGGGTGTACCTGAAGGTCAGGTACCTGAAGTGTCGGTGTACCTGGAAGTGTCAGAGGCACCTGGGAGGTCAGAGGTACCTGGGAGTGTCAGAGTGTTCCTGAGAGCAGTCAGAGGTGTACCTGGGAGCCAGAGGTGTACCAGAGCCGAGTGCTGGTATCATTGGTGTACCTGGGAGTGTTGAGGGCCTGAAGTGCTGGGAGGTGAACCAGGAGTGCCTGAGGTGTACCTGGGAGCACGGAGGTGTACCTGGGAGTAGTCGGGAGGTACCTGGAAGTGAGAGGTACTGAAGGCCAGAGGTGTACCTGAGCAATGAGGTACCTGGGAGGCCAGAGGTGTGCCTGGAGTGTCAGAGGTGCACTTGGGAGTGTCAGAGGCACCTGGGAGTGTCTGAGGTGTTACTGGGAGTGTCTGAGCTTACCTGGGAGTGTCTGAAGGTACCTGGCAGTGTCAGAGGTGTACCTGGCAGTGTCAAGGACCTGGGAGTGTCATTGAGGTACCTGGTAGTGTCAGTGGTACCTGGGAGTGTCAGAGTTGTACTTGGAGTGTGATTGGTGTACCTGGGAGTGTTGGGAGGTGTATCTGGAAGTGTCAGAGGTGTACCTGGGAGTGTCAGGTACCTGAAGCAAAGGGGTGTACCTGAAGTGTCAGAGGCCCGGGAGTGCCTGAGGTACCTGGGAGTGTCGGGAGGCACCTGGGAGTGTCGGAGGTGTAACTGGGAGTGCCAGGGTGTACCTGGGAGTCAAGGTGAATGTAGTGTCAGAGGTGTACCTGGGAGTGCCAGAGGTGTATCTGAAGTGCCAGAGGTGTACCTGGAGTGTCGAGGTGTAACTGGGAGTGTCAGAGGTGTGCCTGGGAGTGTCAGAGGTGCACTTGGGAGTGTCACAGGTGCACCTGGGAGTGTCTGGAGGTGTTACTGGGAGTGTCTGAGCTACCTGGGAATGTCTGAGGTGTACCTGGCAGTGTCTGAGGTGTTCCTGGCAGTGTCAGCGGTGTACCTGGGAGTGTCAGCGGTACCTGGGAGTATCATTGGTGTACCTGGAAGTGTTGGGGTGTCAGAGGAATACTAGAGTGTCAGATGCCTGGGCGTATCAGGAGGTGTACCTGAGGCAGAGGTGCACCTCAGAGTGCTGGGAGGTGTACCTGGGAGTGTCAGAGGTACCTGGGAGGTCAGGGAAAACCAGGGAGTGTAAGAGGTGTACCTGGGAGTGTCAGAGGTGCACCAGGAGTGTCAGAGGAGCACCTAGGCAGTGCCAGAGGTGTTACCTGGGAGTGTCAGGAGGTGCACCTTGGAGTGTCGGATGTGTACCTGGGAGGTAAGAGCACCTTGGGGTGTCAGAGATGTACCTGGAAGTGTCAGGGTGTACCTGGAAGTGTCAGGAGGTGTAACTGGGAGTGCCTGAGGTGTACCTGGAAGTGCCAGAGGCCTGGGAGTGTCGGAGGTGTACCTGGGAGCAGTCAGGAGGTGCCTGGGAGTGCTCAGAGGTGCACTTGGGAGTGTCACAGGTGCACCTGGGAGTGCCTGAGGTGTTACTGGAGTGCTCAGCTTACTCAGGGAGTGCCTGAGGTACCTGGCAGTGTCTGAGGTGTCTTGGTATTGTCACGGTAAAAGCCTGGGAGCAAGTCAGAGGTGTACCTGAGCATCAGAGAGGTGTAAATGGAGTGTCAGGTGTGAACTGGGAGGCCAGGAGGGGAGTGTCTGGAGGTGTTATCGGAGGTCTGAGCACTGGGAGTGTTGAGTGTACCTGGCAGTGTTTGAGGTGTACCACAGTGTCAGCGGTACCTGGGAGTGTCAGCAGTGTACCTGGAGTATCATTGTGTACCTGGAAGTGTCAGGGGTGTACCTGAAGTGTCAGAGGTGTACCTGGAAGGTTGGGGTGTACCTGGGAGTGTCAGAGGTACCTGGGAGGTCAGGGTGTACCTGAAGTGTCGAGGTGTACCTGGGGTCAGCGGTGTAACTGAGCATTACTGGTGTACTGGAGCAGGTTGGGGGTGTACCTGGAAGGTCAGAGGTGTACCTGGAGTGTCAGGTGTACCTGGGAGGTCAGAGGTGTACCTGGAAGCCAGGGGTGTACCTGGGAGTGTCAGAGGTGTACCTGGAGTGTTGTGCGGTGTACCTGGGAGTGTCTGAGGTGTACCTGGGATGTCAGAGGTGTACCTGGAGTGTCAGAGGTACACTCGGGAGTGTCAGAGGTACACCTGGGAGTGTTGGGGACACTCATGTACAGAGTGAAAATCTGGGAGCAGTCAGAGAGGTGTACCTGGGATTGTCAGAGGTGTACCTGGGAGTGTCAGAGGTACCTGGGAGTGTCAGAGGTGTTCCTGGAGAGTGTCAGAGGTGTACATTGGGAGTGTCAGGTGGTGTACCTGGGAGTGTCATTGGTGTAGCCTGGGAGTCAGAGGTGTACCTGGAAGTATTAGGGGTAAAATGGGAGGCTGCAGGTGTACCTGGGAGTGCAGCCGGAGGTAACTGGAGTGTCAGGGTGTACCTGAAGTGTCAGAGGTGTACCTGGGAGTGTCTGAGGTGTACCTGGGATTGTCAGGAGGTGTACCTGGGAGTGTCAGGGGTAACTTGGGAGTGTCTGATGAACTCGGGAGTGTCAGAGGTGTACCTGGAAGTGTCAGAGGTGTACCAGGGAGTGTCTGAGGTATACCTGGGAGTGCTGAGGTGTACCTGGGAGTATCAGGGGTGTAACTGGGAGTGTCAGGGTGTACCTGAGGACAGAGGTGTATCTGGGAGTGTCAGAGGTGTACCTGGGAGTGTCTGAGGTACCTGGGAGGCCTGAGGTACTGGAAGTGTTCGAGGTGTACCTGGGAGTGTCAGGAGGTGTCTGGCAGTGTCGGGGGTGTACCTGGGAGTGTCTGCGTGTACCTTGGAGTGTCAGAGGTGTACCTGGGAGTGTCAGAGGTGCCTGGGAGTGTCAGAGGTGCACCTGGGAGTGGTGGGAGGTGCACCTGGGAGTGTCTGAGGTACCTGGGAGTGTCTGAGGTGGTACCTGAGCCTGAGGTGTACCTGGCAGTGTCAGAGGTACCTGGCAGTGTCAGAGAGTACCTGGGAAGTCACGGGTGTACCTGGGAGTGTCAGAGGTTTACCTGGGAGTGTCAGAGGTGTACCTGGGAGGTTGGGAGATGGGAGTGTCGAGGAGGCCTGGGAGTGCCTGAGGTGTACCTGGGAGTGCTCATGAGGTACCTGGGAGTGTCAGAGTTGTACCTGGGAGTGTCAGAGGTGTACCGGAGCACAGAGGTACCTGGGAGTGTCAGAGGGCACCTGGGAGGTCAGAGGAGTACCTGGGAGTGTGAGGTGTACCTGAATGTCAGAGGTTCACCTGAGAGTGTCTGAGGTGTCACCTGGGAGTGTCTGAGGTGTACCTGGGAGTGTCTGAGGTGCACCTTGGAGTGTCAGGGGTGTACCAGGAGTGTAAGAGATGATGTACCTGGGGTGTCAGGGTGTACCCCAGGGAGTGTCAGAGGAGTGCCTGGGAGTGTCAGAGGGTGTACCTGGGGTGTCAGAGTTGTGCAGCAGGTGTCCGGGTGTGCCTGGGGTGTGAGGTGCAGCAGGGTGTCAGAGGTGTGCCAGGGGTGTTGAGGGTGAACCAGGGGAGTGTCAGAGAGAACCAGAGTGTCTGATGGGGTATCAGGAGGTGTACCTGGGGTATCAGGTGTACCTGGGGAGTGCCAGAGAGTGTAACTGGTAGTGTCATTGGTGTGCCTGGAAGTGTCAGAGGTGTATCTGGAAGTGTCAGAGGTGTACCTGGGGTATCAGAGATGTACCTGAGAGTGTCAGAGGTGTACCTGGGAGTGTCAGGGTGTGCCTGGGAAAGTCAGAGGTGTGTTCCTGACGGTGTCAGAGGTGTGCCTGGGGTGTCAGGGGTGTGCCTGGGGAGTGTCAGAGGTGTACCTGGAAGTGTCAGAGGTATGCCTGGGGAGTGTCATTAATTGTGCCTGGGAGTGTCATTGAATTGTACCTGGAGTGTCAGAGGTGTGCCTGGAAGTGTCGGGGGTGTACCTGGAAGTGTCAGAGGTGTGCCTGGGAGTGTCAGGGGTGTAACTGGGAGTGTCAGGGTGTACCTAGGAGTGACAGCAGTGTGTCTGGGAGTGTCAGAGGTGTACCTGGGAGTGTCTGGGGGTGTGCCTAGGAGTGTCTGAGGTGTGCCTGGAAGTGTCTGAGGTGTGCATGGGTGTCAGGGTGTATCTGGCAGTGTCAGCGGTGTACCTGGGGTGTCACGGTGTACCTTGGGTATCAGAGGTGTGCCTTGGGTGTCAGGGGTGTGCCTGGGGAGTGTCAGAGGTGCACTTGGGAGTGTCACAGGTCCTGCCTGGGGTGTCTGAATGTGCCTGTGTCCTGTGGTGTACCTGGCAGTGTCAGAGGGTACCTGGGGAGTGTCACGGGTGTGCCTGGGGAATGTCAGAGTTTGCCTGGGGAGTGTCAGGGGTGTGCCTGGGGTGTCCAGAGATGTACCTGGAGTGTCTGGGGTGTGCCTGGGGTGTCTGGGGTGTGCCTGGTGTCTGGGGTGTGCCTGGGGGTCAAGTGGTATACAGAGGTGTGCAGGTGTCAGGTGTGCTTATAGGTGTCACAGGGGGCACCTGGGGAGTGTCTGGGAGAACCAGGGAGTGTAGAGGTGTGCCTGGGGAGTGTCAGAGGTGTGCCTGGGAATATCAGAGGTTTGCCTGGGGTGTCTGGTGTGCCTGGGGTGTCTGAGATGTAGGGTGTCTAGGGGTGTGCCTGGGAGTGTCAGGGGGAGAACCAGGGAGTGTAGAGGTGTTCCTGGGGAGTGTCAGAGTGTGCCTGGGAATGTCAGGGGTTTGCCTGGGGTGTCTGGGGTGTGCCTGGGAGTGTCTGAGGTGTGCTGGGGATGTCTGGGCTTTGCCTGGGGAGTGTCCTGAGGTGTGCCTGGCGGTGTCTGAGGGTGTGCCACAGCAGTGTCAGTGGTGTGCCTGGGAGCGTCAGCGGTGTACTTGGGAGTATCATTGGTGTGCCTGGAAGTGTGTCAGGTGTGCCTGGAGTGTCAGGGTGTGCCTCTGGAAGTGTCAGGGGTGTGCCTGGGGTGTCAGAGATGTACCTGGAAGTGTCGAAGGTGTGCCTGGAAGTGTCAGAGGGTGCACAGGGGTGTCAGCGGTGTGCCTGGGGAGTATCATTGGTGGCTGGAAGTGTCAGGGGTGTACCTGGAAGTGTCAGAGGTGTGCCTGGAAGTGTGAGGGGGGTGTGCCTGGGGTGTCAGAGGTGTGCCTGGAAGTGTCAGGGGGTGTGCCTGGAAGTGTCAGGGTGTGCCTGGGGAATAAGCGGGTGTGCTTGGGAGTGTCTGGGTGTGCATGGAATGTCAGAGGTGTGCCTGGGGTGTCAGAGGGAATACCTGGGGTGTCCAGAGAGCCTGGGGTGTCAGAGGTATACCTGGGCGTAGAGGTGTACAGGGGTCTCAGAGGTGTACCTGGGAGTGTCAGAGGTGTGCCTGGAGTGTCAGAGGTGTTCCTGAGTGTCAGAGGTGTACATTGGATTGTCAGTGGTGTGCCTGGGGTGTCATTGGTGTGCCTGGGAGTGTGTCAGAGACTGTACCTGGAAGTGTCAGGGTGTACCTGGGAGTGTCATTGGTGTGCCTGGGGTGTCAGGGTGTGCCTGGAAGTGTCAGGGGGTGGCACCTGGAAGTGTGGGGTGTGCCTGGGGATTGTCTGGGGTGTGCCTGGGTTGTCAGAGGTGTGCCTGGGAGTGTCAGCGGTGTGGCTTTGGGGAGTGTCTGGGGGTGTACATGGAATGTCAGGGTGTGTATCTTGCATGTGCCGGAGTGTCATCAGTGTACCTGGGGAGTGTCAGAGAGAATGCCAGGAGTGTCAGAGGTGTATCCGGAAGTGTCAGAGGGTGTACCTGGGAGTATCAGAGGTGTACCTGGGAGTGTCAGGTGTGCCTGGGAGTGTCAGGGGTGTGAACTGGGAGGTCAGGAGGTGTAACTGGGAGTGTCAGCGGTGTAACTGGGAGTGGCAGCAGTGTACCTGGGAGTGTCAGAGGTGTGCCTGGGAGTGTCAGAGGTGCACTTGGGAGTGTCCAGGTGCACCTGGGGTCTCAAGAGGTGTGGCTGGGGTGTCTGGAGGCTGTGCCTGGGGTGTCTGAAGTGTGCCTGGCAGTGTCTGGGGTGTGCCTGGCAGTGTCAGCGGTGTGCCTGGGAGTGTCAGCAGGTGTGCCTGGGAATGTCAGCAGTGTGCCTGGGAGTGTCAGAGGTGTGCCTGGGGTGTCATCGGTGTGCCTTGGAGTGTCAGAGGTGTGCCTGGGTGTCAGAGGTGTTCCTGGGGTGTCCAGGAGTACCTGGCAGCGTCAAAGAGTACTGGGATTGTCAGAGGTGTACCTGGTAGTGTCAGTGGGCCTGGGAGTGTCAGAGTTGTACTTGGGAGTGTGATTGGTGTACCTGGGAGTGTCAGAGGGTGTATCGGAAGTGTCAGAGGTGTGCCTGGGAGTATCAGAGAGTGCACCTGGGAGTGTCAGGGGTGTACCTGGAGTGTCAGGGGTGTAACTGAGAGTGTGGTGTAACTGGGGTGTCAGAGGCTGCGGAGTGTCAGAGGTGTGCCTGGGGTGTCAGAGTAGTACCTGGGTGTCAGGTGTGCCTGGGGTGTCTGGTGTGCCTGGGTGTCAGGGGGAGAACCAGGGGTCTAGAGGTGTGCCTGGGGAGTGTCAGGGTGTACCAGGGGAGTGTCTGGGGTGTGCCTGGGGTATCAGGAGGTGACCTGGGAGTATCGGGTGTGCCTGGGGTGTCAGAGGTGTACCTGGTAGTATCATTGGTGCACCTGGGAGTGTCAGAGGTGTATCTGGAAGTGTCAAGGTGAACCTGGGGTGTCTGGGGTGTGCCTGCTAGTGTGGAGGTGTGCCTGAAGTATCCGGAGGTGTGCCTGGGGAGTGTCAGAGGTGTGCCTGGTAGTATCATTGGTGTGCCTGAGTGTCAGAGGGTGCACCAGGGGTGTCGGAGGTAGTGCCTGGGAAGTGTCAGAGGTGTGCCTGGGGTGTCGGGAGAACCAGGGGAGTGTAAGAGGTGTGCCTGGGAGAGTCAGAGGTGTTCCTGCAGTGTCAGAGGTGTGCCTGGGTGTCAGAGGTGTACCTGGGGAGTGTCAGAGGTGTGCCTGGAAGTGACAGAGGTGTACCAGGGAGTGTCAGAGGTGTGCCTGGAGTGTGGGGTGTGCCTGGAAGTGTCAGGGGTGTGCCTGGAAGTGTCAGAGGTGTACCTGGGGAGTGCCTGAGGGTGTACCTGGGATTGTCAGGGGGTGTAAGCTGGGAGTGTCAGGGTTGTGCCTGGAGTGTCATAGGTGTATTTGGCAGTGTCAGCGGTGTAACTGGGAGTAGCAGTGTGCCTGGGAGTGTCAGAGGTGTGCCTGGAGTGTCAGGAGGTGCGGGGTGTCACAGGTGCACCTGGGGTTATAGAGTGTGGCTGGGGTGTCTGAGCTGTGCCTGGGGTGTCTGAAGTGCCTGGCAGTGTCTGGGGTGTGCCTGGCAGTGTCCGGTGTGCCTGGGGTCAGCGGTGTGCCTGGGAGTGTCAGCGTGTGCCTGGGAGTGTCAGAGGTGTGCCTGGGAGTGTCAGGGTGTGCCTTGGAGTGTCAGAGGTGTGCCTGGGGTGTCAGAGGTGTTCCTGGGTGTCGAGGGACCTGGCAGCGTCAAAAGGTACCTGGGATTGTCAGAGGTGTGCCTGGTAGTGTCAGTGGTGTACCTGGGAGTGTCAGAGTTGTGGCAGGTGTGATTGGTGTGCCTGGGGAGACAGGTGTATCCAGTGTCAGAGGTGTGCCTGGGGAGTGTGGTGTACCTGGGGTGTCAGGGGTGTGCACCAGGGAGTGTCAGGGGTGTAACTGGGGAGTGTCGGGTGTGACTGGGGTGTCAGGGGTGTGCCTGGGGTCAGAGGTGTGCCTGGGGTGTCAGGTAGTACAGTGTCAGAGGTGTGCCTGGGAGTGTCTGAGAGGTGTCCTGGGGTGTCAGGGGAGAACCAGGGAGTGTAAGAGGTGTGCCTGGGAGTGTCAGAGGTGTGCCAGGGGAGTGTCTGAGGTGTACCTGGGAGTATCGGAGGTGTACCTGGGGAGTGTCGGAGGTGTACCTGGGAGTGTCAGAGGTGTACCTGGTGGTATCATTGGTGCACCTGGGAGTGTCAGAGGTGTATCTGGAAGTGTCAAGGTGAACCAGGGGAGTGTCTGGTGTACCTGCTAGTATTGGAGGTGTACTGTGAGTATCAGGAGGTGTGCCTGGGAGTGTCAGAGGTGTGCCTGGTAGTATCATTGGTGTGCCTGGGAGTGTCAGAGGTGTGCCTGGGAGTGTAGGCAGAGGTGTGCTGGGAGTGGGGCACTTGGAAGTGTCACAGGTGCACCTGGAGTGTCTGGTGTTACTGGGAGTGTCTGGGCTTTGCCTGGGAGTGTCTGGGGTGCTGGCAGTGTCTGGGGTGTGCCTGGCAGTGTCGGCGGTGCCTGGGAGTGTCAGCAGTGTGCCTGGGGAGTATCATTGAGGTGTACTGGAAGTGTCAGGGGTGTGCCTGGAAGTGGCAGAGGTGTGCCTGGAAGTGTCAGGGGTGCCTGGGATCAAAGGTGTGCCTGGAAGTGTCAGGGGTGTGCCTGGAAGTGTCAGAGGTGTGCCTGGGGTGTCAGCAGTGTGCCTGGGGTATCATTGGTGTGCCTGGAAGTGTCAGGGGTGTGCCTGGAGTGTCAGAGGTGTGCCTGGGTGTCGGTGCCTGGGGAGTGTCAGAGGTGTGCCTGGAGTGTCAGGGGTGTGCCTGGAGAGTGTCAGAGGTGTGCCTGGAGGTGTCAGCGGTGTGCCTGGGAGTGTCTGGGGTGTACATGGATGTCAGAGGTGTGCCTGGGGAGTGTCAGGAATGCCTGGGAGTGTCAGAGGAATGCCTGGGAGTGTCAGGGGTATGCCTGGGCGTATGAGAGGTGTGCCTGGGGTGTCAGAGGTGTACCTGGGATTGTCAGGGGTGTGCCTGGGAGTGTCAGAGGTGTACCTGGGGTGTGAGGTGTTCTGAGAGTGTCAGAGGTGTACATTGGATTGTCAGTGGTGTACCTGGGAGTGTCATTGGTGTCGCCTGGGAGTGTCAGAGGTGCCTGGAAGTGTCAGAGGTGTGCCTGGGGAGTGTCATTGGTGTGCCTCAGGTGTCAGGTGTGCCTGGAAGTGTCAGGTGTACCTGGAGTGTAGAGGTGTACCTGGGATTGTCTGAGGGTGTACCTGGGATTGTCAGAGGTGTGCCTGGGGTGTCAGCAGTGTGGCTGGGAGTGTCTGAGGTGTACATGGAAGTGTCAGGGGTGTACCTGAAGTGTCAGAGGTGTACCTGAGGAGTGCCTCAGGTATGCCTGGGATTGTCAGAGGTGTACCTGGGAGTATCAGGGGGTGTAACTGGGAGTGTCAGGGGTGTACCTGGTGGTGACAGCGGTGTGTACCAGGAGTGTCAGAGGTGTGCCTGGGGAGTGTCTGAGGTGTGCACCTGGTATCTGAGGTGTGCCTGGAAGTGTCTGAGGTGTACATGGAGTGTCAGAGGTGTATCTGGCAGTGTCAGCGGTGTACCTGGGAGTGTCAGAGTGTGCCACCAGAGTGTCAGAGGTGTGCCTGGAGTGTCAGAGGTGTACTGGGAGTGTCAGGAGTGTACCTGGGGTGTCAGAGGTGTACTTACGGGAGTCTCAGATGTGCCTTGGAGTGTCAGAGGTGTGCCTGGAGTGTCAGAGGTGTACCTGGGGTGTCAGAGTAGTACCTGCACGAGTGTCAGAGGGTGTACCTGGGATTGTCAGAGGTGTGCCTGGGGTGTCAGAGGTACCTGGGAGTGTCAGAGGAGAACCAGGAGTGTAGAGGGTGTGCCTGGGAGTGTCAGAGGTGTACCTGGGAATGTCAGGGGTTTGCCTGGGGTGTCTGAGGTGTGCAGGTGTCTGAGGTGTGCCTGGGGGTGTCTGGAGGTGATGCCTGGGGTGTCAGGGGGAGAACCAGGGGAGTGTGGGGTGTGGGGAGTGTCAGGTGTACCTGGGGAATGTCAGGGTTTGCCTGGGGTGTCTGAGGTGTGCCTGGGGTGTCTGAGGTGTGCCTGGGGTGTCTGTAGGGTGTGCAGGTGTCAGGGGAGAACAGGGGTGTAAAGAGGTGTGCCTGGGGTGTCAGAGGTGTACAGGGAGTGTCAGAGGGAGTACCTGGGGTGTCAGAGGTGTGCCTGGGGTGTCAGAGTTGTGCCTTGGAGTGTCAGGTGTCACCGAGTGTAGAGGTGCACCAGGGGTGTCAGAGGTGGTACCAGAGTGTTAGGGGTGAACCAGGGAGTGTCAGAGGAGAACCAGGAGTGTCTGATGTGTACCTGGGAGTATCAGGAGGTGTACCTGGGAGTATCGGAGGTGTACCTAGGAGTGTCAGAGGTGTAACTGGTAGTGTCATTGGTGTACCTGGAAGTGTCAGAGTGTATCTGGAAGTGTCAGAGGTGTACCTGGGAGTATCAGAGATGTACCTGAGAGTGTCGAGGTGTACCTGGAGTGTCAGAGGTACCTGGGGAGGTGTACCTGGAGTGTCAGAGGTTGCCTGGGGAAAGTCAGAGGTGTTCCTGAGGGTGTCAGAGGTGTACCTGGGTGTCAGAGGTGTACCTGGGAGTGTCAGAGGTGTGCCTGGAGTGTCAGAGGTGTACCTGGGAGTGTCATTGGTGTGCCTGGGAGTGTCATTGGTGTACCTGGGAGTGTCAGAGGTGTACTCAGAGTGTCAGAGGTGTACCTGGGAGTGCCTCAGGTGTGCCTGGGATTGTCAGAGGTGTGCCTGGGAGTGTCAGGGGTGTAACTGGGAGTGTCAGGGGTGTGCCTGGGAGTGACAGCGGTGTATCTGGGAGTGTCAGAGGTGTGCCTGGGAGTGTCTGAGGTGTGCCTGGGAGTGTCTGAGGTGTACCTGGAAGTGTCTGAGGGTGTACATGGAGTGTCAGAGGTGTATCTGGCAGTGTCAGCGGTGTGCCTGGGGTGTCCGCGGTGTGCCTTGGAGTGTCAGAGGTGTGCTTGGGTGTCAGAGGTGTGCCTGGGGTGTCAGAGGTGCACTTGGGAGTGTCACAGGTCACCTGGGAGTGTCTGAGGTGTGCCTGGCAGTGTATGGGGTGTGCCTGGCAGTGTCAGAGGAGTGCCTGGGGTGTCACGGGTGTGCCTGGGAATGTCAGAGGTTTACCTGGGAGTGTCAGAGGTGTGCCTGGGAGTGTCAAGAATGTGCCTGGGAGTGTCTGGGGTACCTGGGAGTGTCTGAGGTGTGCCTGGGAGTGTCTGGGGTGTACCTGGGGTGTCAGAGTAGTACTGCAGTGTCAGAGGTGTGCCTGGGGAGTGTCAGAGGTGTGCCTGGGAGTGTCAGAGGGGTGCCTGGGGAGTGTCAGGGGAGAACCAGGAGTGTAAGAGGTGTAGCTGGAGTGTCAGAGGTGTGCCTGGGGAATGTCAGGGGTTTGCTGGGAGTGTCTGGGGTGTGCGGAGTGTCTGGGGTGTGCCTGGGAGTGTCTGAGGTGTGCCTGGGGTGTCAGGAGAAACCAGGGAGTTTGAGGTGTTCTGGGAGTGTCAGGGGGTGTGGAATGTGAGGTTTACCTGGGAGTGTCTGAGGTGTACCTGGTGTCTGAGGTGTGCCTGGGAGTGTCTGGGGTGTGCCTGGGAGTGTCAGGGAGACCAGGGAGTGTAAAGGGTGTACCTGGGAGTGTCATTGGTGTACCAGGGAGTGTCAGAGGAGTACCTAGGAGTGTCAGAGGTGTGCATGGGGTGTCAGAGGTGTGCAACAGGTGTCGGAGAGTGTAGAGGAGGTGGCACCTGGGGTGTCAGAGGTGTACCAGGGGAATGTTAGAGGTGAACAGGGGAAGTGTCAGAGGAGAACAAGGGGGAGTGTCTGATGTGTACCTGGGGAGTATCGGAGGTTTACCTGGGAATTATCGAAGGTGTGCCTGGGAGTGTGGGGGTACCAACTGGTACGTGTCATTGAATTGTACCTCCAAGTGTCAGAATTAATATCTGGAAGTGTCAGAGGTGTGCCTGGGGTATCAGAGATGTACTTGAGAGTGTCAGAGAATTGTGCCTGGGGAATTCAGAGAGGTGTACTATGGGAGAGTCAGAGGTGTTCTAGGAGTGTCAGAGGTGTGCCTGCAGGGTTCAGAGGTGTGCCTATAGGGAGTGTCCCAGAGGGCACACAGAAGTGTCAGAAGTGTGCCTAGAGATGTCATTGGTGTACCTAAGTGTCATTTGTTACCTGGGGAGTGTCAGAGGTGTGCCTGAGAGTGTCATTGTGATGTGCCTGGGAGTGTCAGGGGTGTGCCTGGAAGTGTCAGGGGTGTGCCTGGAAGTGTGGGGTGTGCCTGGAAGTGTCCAGGGTGTGCCTGGGGTGCCTGGGGTGTGCCTGGGGAGTGTCAGGGGTGTAACTGGGAGTGTCAGGGGTGTGCCTCAGTGTCATAGGTGTGTCTGGCACTGTCAGCGGTGTAACTGGGGAGTGGCAGCAGTGTGGCTGGGAGTGCAGAGGTGTGCTGGGTGTCTGAGTGTACCTGGCAGTGTGGGGTGTACCTGGCAGTGTCAGCGGTGTACCTGGGGTGTCGGCGTGCCTGGGAGTGTCGGCAGTGTGCCTGGGGTGTCAGAGGTGCACCTGCGGTGTCAGTGGTGTACCTAGAGTGTCCCAGGGTTTTACCTGGGGAGTGTCAGAGGTGTTCCTGGGGAGATGTGGGAGTGCCTGGCAGCGTCAAGGAGTGCCTTGGAGAGTCAGAGGTGTGCCTGGTAGTGTCAGTGGTGTGTGCCTGGGGTGTCCAGGGTGTACTTGGGAGTGATTGGTGTGCCTGGGGTGTCAGAGGTGTACCTGGGGTGTCAGAGTAGTACCGAGAGTGTCAGAGGTGTGCCTGGGGAGTGTCTGGGGTGTACCTGGAAGTGTCAGGGGAGAACCAGAGAGTGTAGAGAGGTGTGCCTGGGGGTCAGAGGTGTGCCAGGGGTGTCAGTGAACCAGGGTGTCACAGTGCTCAGAATTAACGGAGGTGTACTTACCAGAATTATCAGGTGTACTGGGGTGTCAGAGGTGTGGCTGGTAGTATCATTGGTGTGCAGGAGTGTCAGATGTGTATCTGGGAGGTGTCAGGAGGTGAACCAGGGGTGTCTGAGGTGTGCCTGGGGTATCGGGTGTACCTGGGGAATTATCGGGTGTGCCTGGGGGTGTCAGAAGTGTGCCTGGTAGTGTCATTGGTGTGCACAGAGTGTCAGAGTTAATCTGGATGTGTCAGAGGTGTGCCTGGGGTTTCAGGGTGTGCCTGGGGTGTCAGAGGTGTGCCTGGGGTGTCAGAGGTGTGCCTGGGGGTGTCAGAGGTGTTCTGGGGTGTCAGAGGTGTGCTGGGGTGTCAGGGGTGTCTGGAGGTGTCAGGGGTGTGCCTGGAGTGTCAGGAGCTGTGCCTGGGGTGTCAGGGGTGTGACTGGGAGTGTCAGGGGTGTGCCTGGAGTGTGTCATGGGTGGGCTGGCAGTGTCAGCGGTGTAACTGGGATTATCGGCGGTGTGCCTGGGTGTCAGGGGGTGTGCCTGGGGTGTCAGATGTGTGCACTTGGGAGGTGTCACAGGTGCCTGAGTTATAGAGGTGTGGCTTTGGGGTGTCTGAGCTGTGCCTGGGGTGTCTGGAGGTGTGCCTGGCAGTGTCTGGTGTGCCTGGCAGTGTCAGCGGTGTGCCTGGGAGTGTCAGCGGTGTGTGCCTGGGGTGTCAGCGGTGTGCCTGGGGAGTGTAGAGTGTTCACCAGAATTGTCGGAGAGTGCCTGGCAGCGTCAAGGTGATACCTTGGAGTGTGGGGGTGTGCCTGTGGGCTAAGTGGTGCCTGGGGTGTCAGGGGTTGTACTTGGGAGTGTGATTGGTGTACCTGGGGTGTCAGGTGGTGTGTGTCCAGGAAGTGTCAGAGGTGTACCTGGGGAGTATCAGTGTGCCTGGGGAGTGTCAGGGGGTGTACCTGGGAGTGTCAGGAGTGTAATAGAGGTGTCTGGTGTATCTGGGGAGTGTCTGGGGTGTGCCTGGGGAGTGTCTGGGGTGTGCAAGTGTGGGGAGAACCAGGGAGACAACAGAGTGTTCCTGGGGTGTCAGGGATGTGCCTGGAATGTCAGAGGGTTTACCTGGGGAATTGTCTGGGGTGTGCCTGGGGAGTGTCTGGGGTGCCTGGGGTGTCTGGGGTGTGCCTGGGGTGTCCAGGGAGCCAGGGTGTGAGAATGTGCCTGGGGTGTCATTGGTGTACCAAGGGTGTCAGAGGTGCCTAGGGTGTGGGGAGGTGTGTCAGAGGTGTGCCTTGGGTGTCGGAGGTGTGCCTGGGGTGTAAGAGGTGCACCTTGGGGTGTCAGAGGGTGTGCAAAGTGTTAGGGTGGAACCAGGGGAGTGTCAGAGGGAGGGAGACAAGGGGAGTGTCACAGTGTGTGCCTGGGGAGTATCAAGGAGGTTTACCTGGGGAATTATCGAAGGTGGTACCTGGGAGTGTCAGAGGTGTAACTGGTAGTGTCATTGGTGTACCTCCAAGTGTCAGAGGTGTATCTGGAAGTGTCAGAGGTGTACCTGGGTATCAGAGATGTGGAAATTATAGAGGTGCCTGGGTGTCCAGAGGTGTGCCTGGGAGGAGAGTCAGAGGTGTTCCTGAGAGTGTTAAAAGTGTACCTGGGAGTTTTCAGAGGTGCCTGGGGTGTCAGAGTGTACCTGGAAGTGTCCCAAGAGGTGTGCAGGAGCCTCATTGGTGTACCTGGGTGTAATTTGTTACCTGGAGAATTGTCAGGGGTGTACCTGAGTGTCATTGATGTTGCCTGGGAGTGTCAGAGGGGTGTGCCTGGAGGTGTCAGGGGTGTGCAAGTGTCAGGGGTGTGCCTGGAGTGTCAGGGTGTGCCTGGGGTGCTGGGGTGCCTGGGGTGTCAGGGGTGCTGGGAGTGTCAGGGGTGCCTGAGTCTCCTGGGTGTATCTGGCACTGTCAGCGGTGTGACACAGAATTGGCAGCGGTGTGGCTGGGGAGTGTCAGAGGAGGTGTGCCTGGGGTGTCTGAAGTGTGCCTGGCGTGTCTGAGGTGTGCCTGGCAGTGTCAGCGGTCTGTGCCTAGGTGTGTGGTGTGCCCAGGTCAACAGTGGCACCTGGGGAGTGTCAGAGGTGTGCCTGGAGTGCTCAGTGAATTGGCCCTTACCAAGTGTCAAGTTTGCAGAGTGTCAGAGGTGTTCCTGGGAGTGTCGAGAATTGCCTGGCAGCGTCAAGGTGCCTTGGAGGTCAGAGGTGTGCCTGGTAGTGTCAGTGGTGTACCTGGGTCTCAGGTTGTACTTGGGAGAGTGATTGGCAGATTGTACCTAGAATTATTCAGAGGTGTGCCTGGAGTGTCAGAGTAGTACCAGGGGAGTGTCAAGAGGTGTACCTGGGGAGTGTCTGAGGTGTACCTGGAAGTGTCAGGGAGAACAGAGAGTGTAAGAGGTGTACCTGGGAGTGTCAAGAGGTGTACCAGGGCAAGAGGTGAGACAGGGGTGCAAGGTGTACAGGGAGTAACGGAAGTGTGCACCTGGGGAGTATCAGTGTGCCTGGAGTGTCAGAGGTGTGGCTGGTGGTATCATTGGTGTGCCTGGTGTCAGATGTGTATCTGGAAGTGTCAGAGAGGTGAACCAGGGGGTGTCTGAGTGTGCCTGGGAGTATCAGGAGGTGTACCTGGGAGTATCGGAGGTGTTTCAAGTGTCAGGGTGTGCCTGGTGAGTGTCATTGGTGTGCCTGGGAGTGTCAGAGGTGTATCTGGATGTGTCCAGGGTGTACCTGGAGTTTCAGAGGTGTGCCTGGGGTGTGGGGGTGTGCCTGGGGTGTCAGAGGTGTGCCTGGGAGTGTCAGAGTGTTCCTGAGGTGTCAGGGGTGTGCCTGGGGTGTCAGGGTGTATCTGGAGTGTCAGGGGTGTGCCTGCAGTGTCAGGCGTGTTAACACCAGGAGTGTCAAGGGTGTGTAACTAGAATTGAGGTGTGCACAGAATGTCATAGGTGTAACAGTGTCAGCAGTGTAACTGGGATTGCTCGGCGTGCAGGCCTGGGGTATGCCTAGGGGTGTCAGATGTGCTTGGGAGTGTCACAGGTGCACCTGAGGGATTATAGAGGTGTGACTGGGGTGTCTGAGCTGTGCCTGGGAGGTCTGGGGTGGCTGGCAGTGTCTGGGGTGTGCCTGGCGGTGTCAGCAGTGTGCCTGGGTGTCCAGCGGTGTACCTGGGAGTGTCCTTGGTGTGCCTGGGGTGTCCCAGAGGTGTTCCTGGGAGTGTCGGAGGTACCTGGCAGCGTCAAGGGTACCTTGGTGTCAGGGGTGTACCTGGTGCGTGTCAGGTGGCACCTGGGAGTGTCAGTGTGCTTGGGTGTGATTGAATTGGCTGGGGTATGGGTGTGTCCAGGAAGTGGGGTGTACCTGGGGAGTATCAGGGTGTACCTGGGGAGTGTCAGGGTGTGCCTGGGAGTGTCAGGGTGTAATGCCTGGGGTGTGTGGCTGGGGTGTCAGGGGTGTGCCTGGGGAGTGTCAGGGGTGTGCCTGGGAGTGTGGTGTAACTGGGGTGTCAGGGTGGCACCTGGGAGTGTCAGGGTGTGTGCCTGGGAGTGTCAGAGTGGTCCTGAGTGTCAGAGTGTGCCTGGGGTGAGGTGTACCAGGGAGTGTCTGAGGTGTACCTGGGGTATCGGAGGTGTGCCTGGGGTATCGGAGGTGTACCTAGTGTCAGAGGTGTGCCTGGTAGAATCATTGGTGTGCCTGGGAGTGTCAGAGGTGTATCTGGAAGTGTCAAGGTGAACCAGGGAGTTTCTGAGGTTTAGTGTTGAGAGTGTACCTGTGGTATCGGAGGTGTGCCTGGGGTGTCAGAGGTGTGCCTGGTAGTATCATTGGTGTTCCTGGGGGTGTCTGAGGTGTGCACCTAGTGTCAGGGGAGAACCGGGGAGTGTAGAGGTGTGCCTGGGAGTCAGAGGTGTTCCGAGGAGTGTCAGAGGTGTGCACCTGGGAGTGTCAGAGGTGTGCCTGGGGTGTCAGAGGTGTGCCTGGAAGTGTCAGTGGTGTACCAGGGGAGTGTCAGAGGTGTGCCTGGAGTGTCAGGGGTGTGCCTGGAGTGTCAGGGGTGTGCCTGGAAGTGTCAGAGGGGTCCTGGGGTGCCTGAGGTGTGCCTGGGATTGTCAAGGGTGTACCTGGGTGTCATAGGTGTATCTGGCAGTGTCAGCGGTGTATCTGGGAGTTGGCAGCGGTGTACCTAGGAGTGTCAGAGGTGTGCTGGGGAGTGTCAGAGGTGCACTGGAGTGTCACAGGTGCACCTGGGAGTTATAGAGGTGCTGGGGTGTCTGAGCTTCCTGGTGTCTGAAGTGTACCTGGCAGTGTCTGGGGTGTGCCTGGCAGTGGGAGGTGTGCCTGGTGTCAGCGGTGTGCCTGGGAGTGTCAGCGGTGTGCCTGGGAGTGTCAGGGTGTGCCTGGGGTGTCAGCGGTGTGCCTGGGGTGTCAGAGGTGTGCGTGGGGAGTGTCAAAGATGTTCCTGGGGTGTCGGAGTACCTGGCAGCGTCAAAGGAGTACCTGGGATTGTCAGAGGTGTACCTGGTAGTGTCAGTGGTGTACCTGGGAGTGTCATTGTGCTGGAGTGTGATTGGTGTACCTGGGAGTGTCAGAGGTGTATCCGGAAGTGTCAGAGGTACCTGGGAGTATCAGAGGTGTGCCTGGGAGTGTCTGTGCCTGGGAGTGTCAGGTGTAACTGTCGGAGGTGTAACTGGGAGTGTGGTGTGTACAGGAGTGTCAGAGGTGTACCTGGGGTGTCAAGTGAGTACCTGGGAGTGTGAGGTGTGCCGGGGTGTGGGCCTGGGAGTGTCAGGGGAGAACCAGGGAGTGTCTGGGGTGTGCCTGTAGTATCGAAGGTGTGCCTGTGGTATCGGAGGTGTACCTGGGGTGTCAGGGTGTCCTTGGAGTCTCAGAGGTGTGCCTGGATGTGTCATTGGTGTACCTGGGGTGTCAAGGTGTGCCTGGGGTGTCAGAGGTGTACCTGGGGTGTCAGAGGTGTGCCTGGGGAGTGTCAGAGGTGCACTTGGAAGTGTCTGGGTGCACTGGGAGTGTCTGAGTTGTTGCTGGGGTGTCTGAGCTACCTGGGGTGTCTGGGGTGTGCCTGGCAGTGTCTGGGGTGTGCCTGGGTGTCAGCAGGTGTACCTGGGAGTGTCAGCGGTGTGCCTGGGAATTATCATTGGTGTACCTGAAGTGTCAGGGTGTACCTGGAGGTGTCAGAGGTGTGCCTGGAGTGTCAGTGGTGTACCTGGGGTGTCAGAGGTGTGCCTGGAGTGTCAGGGGTGTACCTGGAGTGTCCAGAGTGTGCCTGGGATTGTCTGAGGTGTACCTGGGATTGTCAGAGGTGTGCCTGGGGTGTCAGCGGTGTGCCTGGGAGTGTCTAAGGTGTACATGGAATGTCAGAGGTGTGCCTGGGGGTGTCAGAGGAATACCGAGTGTCAGAGGATTGCCTGGGGGTGTCAGAGGTATACCTGGGCATATCAGAGGTGTACCTGGAGTGTCAGAGGTGTGCCTGGGAGTGTCAGAGGTGTACCTGGGAGTGTCAGAGGTGTACCTGGGAGTGTCAGAGTGTTCTTGAAGTGTCAGAGGTGTACCTGGGTTTGTCATTGGTGTACTGGGTTAGTGAGAGGTGTGCCTGGAATGTCAGGGTGTACCTGGGAGTGTCATTGGTGTACCGGTGTCAGAGGTGTGCCTGGAAGTGTCAGGGTGTTGCCTGGAAGTGTCATTGGTGGCTGGGAGTGTCAGAGGTGTGCCTAGGGTGTCAGAGTGGTACCTGCGAGTGTCATGGGTGTGCCTGGGAGGTCAGAGGTGTACCTGGGATTGTCTGAGGTGTACCTGGGATTGTTAGAGGTGTACCTGGGAGTGTCAGCGGTGTACCTGGGAGTGTCTGAGGTGTACATGGAATGTCAGAGGTGTATCTTGCAGTGTCATCTGTGTACCTGGGAGTGTCAGAGGTGTACCTGGGAGTGTCAGAGGAATACCTGGGTGTCAGAGGTGTGCCTGGGATTGTCAGTGGTGTGCCTGGGAGTGTCATTGGTGTGCAGGTGTCAGAGGGTGTACCTAGAAGTGTCAGGGGTGTACCTGGAAGTGTCAGAGGTGCACCTAGGAGTGCCTCAGGTGTGCCTGGGATTGTCAGAGGTGTACCTGGGGAGTATCAGGGTGTAACTGGGAGTGTCAGGGGTGTGCCTGGTGACAGCGGTGTATCTGGGAGTGTCAGAGGTGTGCCTGGGGTGTCTGAGGTGTGCCTGGGAGTGTCTGGGGTGTACCTGGAAGTGTCTGGGGTGTACATGGGTGTCAGAGGTGTATCTGGTGTCGGTGTGCCTGGGGTGTCACAGGTGTGCCTGAGGTGTGGGGTGTGCACCTAGGTGTCAGAGGTGTGCCTGAGGGTCAGGTTGCATGGGGTCACAGGTTGCACCTGGGGTCTGGGGTGTGCCTGGGGTGTCTGGGCTGTCCTTGGGGTGTGCTGGGTGTGCCTGGCGGTGTCTGGGGTGTACCTGGCAGTGTCAAGGTGCCTGGAGTGTCAGGTGTGCCTGGGAGATCAGGGTTTGCCTGGGGGTGTCAGGGTGTGCCTGGGGTGTCAGAGATGTGCCTGGGGTGTCTGAGGTGTGCCTGGGGTGTCTGAGGTGTGCCTGGGGTGTCTGAGGTGTGCCTGGGGTGTCAGAGTGGTACCTGAGGTGTCAGAGGTTGCTGGTGTCAGAGGTGTGCCTGGAGTGTCAGAGGGGTGCCTGGGAGTGTCAGAGGTACCTGGGAGTGTGAGGGGTGTACCTTGGAATCAGAGGTTTGCAGGTGTCTGGAGTTGCCAAGTGTCTGGGTGTGCCTAGAGTGTCTGAGGTGTGCCTGGGGGTGTCAGGGGGAGAACCAGAGTGTAAGGGTGTGCCTGGGAGTGTCAGAGGGTGTGCCAGGGAGTGTCAGAGGAGTGCCTGGGGGTCAGAGGTGCAGGGGTATCAGAGGTGCCTGGGAGTGTCAGAGGTGTACCTGGGGTGTCAGAGGTGTGCAGCTGGGTGTCGGAGGTGTGCCTGCAGTGTAAGAGTGCCCTTGGGGTGTCAGAGGTGTGCCAGGGGTGTTAGGGTGAACCAGGGAGTGTTAGAGGTGTACCTGGGAGTGTCAGAGATGTAACTGGGAGTGTCTGAGGTGTGCCTGGGGTGTCTGAGGTGTGCCTTGGGTGTCTGAGGTGTACTGGGAGTGTCAGGGGAGAACCAGGGGGTGTAGAGGTGGCCTGTGGTGTCAGGGTGTACCAGGGGTATCAGAGGAGTACCTGGGGTGTCAGGGTGTACAGGGTATGGGGTGGCCTGGGAGGTGTCGGATGTGTACCTGGGAGTGTAGAGGTGCACCTTGGGGTGTCAGGGGTGTACCGAGGTGTTGGGGTGAACCGGGGTGTCAGGGTGAACCAGGGAGTGTCTGAGGGTGTACCTGGCAGGAGTATCGGAGGTGTACCTGGGAATGTCGAGAGGTTTACCTGGGGTGTCAGAGGGTACCTGGGAGTGTCAGGAATGACTGGGGTGTCTGAGGTGCTGCTGGGGTGTCTGAGGTGTATCTTGGAGTGTCTGGGTGGACCAGGGAGTGTCAGTGGGTGTGTCCGGGAGTGTCATTGAGTGTACCTGGGGTGCCAGTGTACCTGGAAGTGTCAGGGTGTACCTGGAAGTGTCAGAGGTGTACCTGTGGATTGTCTGAGGTGTACCTGGGATTGTCAGAGGTGTACCTGGGAGTGTCAGGGGTGTAACTGGGAGTGTCAGGGGTGTACCTGGGAGTGACAGCAGTGTACCTGGGAGTGTAGAGGTGTACCTGGGAGTGTCTGAGGTGTACCTGGGGTGTCTGAGGTGTACATGGAATGTCAGAGGTGTATCTTGCAGTGTCGGTGGCACCTGGGAGTGTAAGAGGGTGTACCTGGGGTGTCAGAGGAATACCTGCGAGTGTCAGGGGTATACTGGGCGTATCAAGGTGTGCCTGGGAGTGTCAGAGGTGCACCTGGGAGTGTCAGGGGTGACCTGGGAGTGTCAGAGGGTGTACCTGGGAGTGTCAGAGGTGTTCCTAAGAGTGTCAGAGGTGTACCTGGGATTGTCAGAGGTGTACTTGGGAGTGTCAGAGGTGTTCTTGGAAGTGTCAGAGGTGTACCTGGATGTGTCATTGGTGTACCTGGGAGTGTCAGAGGTGTACCTAGGAGTGTCAGAGTGTACCTGCGAGTGTGAGGAGTGTACTGGGAGTGTCAGGGTACCTGGGAGTGTCCAGAGGGGTACCTGGGAGTGTCAGGGGAGAACCAGGGAGTGTAAGGAGGTGTACCTTGGGTGTCAGAGGTGTACCTTGGGTGTCAGAGGTGTGCCTTGGGTGTCAGGTGTGCCGGGTGTCAGAGGTGCAGGGTGTCACAGGTCCACCTGGGAGTGTCTGAGGTGTACCTGGCAGTGTATGAGGGTGTACCTGGCAGTGTCAGGAGGTACCTGGGAGTGTCACGGGTGTACCGGAATGTCAGGGGTTTACCTGGGAGTGTCAGGAGGTGTCCTTGTAGATATGCACGGTGTCAGAGTGTACCTGGGAGTGTCTGGGGTGGCCTGGGAGTGTCAGAGGGTACCTCAGGTGTCAGAAGTGTCAACCTGCGGTGTCAGAGTGTACCTGGGAGTGTCAGGAGTTGTACCTGGGAGTGTCAGAGGGTGCACTGGGTGTCAGGGGAGACAGGGAGTGTAAGAGGTGTACCTGGGGTTCAGGGTGTACCTGGAAATGTGAGGTTTACCTGGGAGTGTCTGAGGTGTACCTGGGAGTGTCTGAGGTGTACCTGGGAGTGTCTGAGGTGTACCTGGGAGTGTCAGGGAGGAACCAGGGTGTAAGGGTGTTTGGGGTGTCAGGGGTGAACCGGAATGTCAGAGGTTTACCTGGGAGTGTCAGAGATGTGACTGGGAGTGTCTGAGGGTGTACGTTGGGTGTCTGGGGGTGTACCTGGGGTGTCAGGGGAGAACCAGGGGTGTAAGGTGTGCCTGGGAGGTGTCAGAGGTGTGCAGGGAATGTCAGAGGAGTACCTGGGGTGTCATAGGTGTTACCTGGGGTGTCAGAGAGGTGTACCTTGGGTGTCGGATGTGTACCTGGAGGTGTAGGAGGTGTGCAGGGGTGTCAGAGGTGTACCAGGGGTGTTAGGGGTGAACCAGGGGTGTCAGAGGTGAGACCAGGGAGTGTCTGTGGTGTACCTGGGGTATCGGAGGTGGTGTGGGAGTATCGGAAGTGTACCTGGGAGTGTCAGAGGTGTACCTGGTAGTGTCATTGGTGTACCTGGGAGTGTCAGAGGTGTATCTGGAAGTGTCAGAGGTGTACCTGGGAGTATCAGAGGTGTGCCTGGGAGTGTCATTGTGGTGTACCTGGGAGTGCCAGAGGTGTACCTGGAAGTGTCAGGGGTGTACCTGGAAGTCAGGGTGTACCTGGGATTGTTTGAGGTGTACCTGGTTGTCAGGGGTACCTGGGAGTGTCAGGGGGTGTACCTGGCAGTATGTGTGCCTGGGAGTGTCAGCGGTGTACTGGGAGTGTCGTGGTGTACCTGGGAGTGTCAGAGGTGTACCTGGGGTGTCAGCGGTGTACCTGGGAGTGTCAGAGGTTGTACCAGTGTCAGAGTAGTACCTGCGAGTGTCAGAGGTGTGCCTGGAAGTGTCAAGGGTGTACCTGGGAGTGTCAGAGGGTACCTGGGAGTGTCAGGGGAGAACAGTGAGTAAGAGGTGTGTACCTGGGAGTGTCAGAGGTGTACCTGGGAATGTCAGAGGTTTGCCGAGGTGTGAGGTGTCCTGGGAGTGTCAGGGGTGTACAGGAGTGTCTGAGGTGTACCTGGGAGTGTCAGGGGAGAACCAGGGAGTGTAAGAGGTGTACCTGGAGTGTCAGGGGTGTAACTGGGAGTGTCAGGGGTGTAACTGGGAGTGTCGGAGGGTGTAACTGGGAGTGTCAGAGGTGTACCTGGGAGTGTCAGAGGTGTACCTGGGAGTGTCAGAGTAGTACCCGGGAGTGTCAGAGGTGTACCTGGGAGTGTCTGAGGTGTACCTGGGAGTGTCAGGGAGAACCAGGGAGGTGTAAGGGTGTACCTGGGGTGTCAGAGGTGTACCAGGGGTGTCAAAGAGGTAAACTAGGGAGTGTCAGAGGTGAGCCAGTGAGTGTCTGGGAATTGTACCTGGGAGTATCGGAGAGTGTACCTGGGAGTATCAGAGTGTACCTGGGAGTATCAAGGTGTACCTGGTAGTATCATTGGTGGCCTGGGAGTGTCAGAGGAATTGTATCTGGAAGTGTCAGAGAGGTGAACAGGGAGTGTCTAGGGTTTGCTGTATAAGGTGTACCCAGGAGTATCGGAGGTGTACCTGGGAGTGTCAGAGAGTGTACCTGGTGTGCTCAGCAGGTGTACCTGGGAGTGTCAGAGGTGTATCTGGAAGTGTCAGGGTACTTTTGAGATGCCGGAGGTGTATCTGGGAGTGTCAGAGGTGTACCTAGGTGTGTGGTACCTGGGAGTGTCAGAGGTGTACCTGGGAGCCATGGAGGTGGCACACCAGGAATGTCAGAGGTGTGCCTGCTGGGAGTGTCGAGGTGTGCACTTAGGAGTGTCACAGGTGCACCTGGGAGGCATGTCTGAGGTGTTACTGGGGAGTGTCTGAGGAAGGCTTTACCTGGGAATTATGCAGAGATGTACCTGGCAGTGTCTGAGGTGTACACAGCGTGTCAGCGGTGTACCTAGGAGTGTCAGCGGTGTACCTGGGAGTATCGTGGTGTACCTGGAAGTGCCGAGGGAGGTGTACCTGGAAGTGTCAGGGGTGTACCTGAGTGTGTCATTGGTGTACCTGGGAGTGTCAGGGGTGTACCAGGGAAGTGTCAGAGGTGTACCTGGGAGTGTCGTGTGGTGTGCCTGGGAGTTGTCAGGGAGTGTGCCTGGGAGTGTCATTGTATGGTACACAGGTGCCTTGAGGGTGTACTGCAGTATCGGGGTGTGTACCTGGAAGTGTCAGAGGTGTACCTGGGATTGTCACAGAGTGTACCTGGGATTGTCGAAGGTCTACCTGGGAGTGTCAGGGGTGCTTGGCACAAGCAGTGTCAGGGGCAGCACCTGGGAAGTGACAGCGGTGTACCTGGGAGTGTCAGAAATTGTACCTGGGAGTGTCTGAGGTGTACCTGGGAGTGTCTGAGGTGTACAGAGTGTCACAGGGTGTACATGGGAATGTCAGGGTGTATCTTGCACGGTGTCATCAGTGTACACCAAGGGTGTAGAAGAGGTTTTACCTGGGAGTGTCAGAGGCCTGGGGTGTCCAGAGGTATACCTGGGCGTATGAGAGGTGTACCTGGGAGGTGTCCAGAGGTGCACCTGGGAGTGTGAGAGGTGTACCTGAGGTATGAAGGTGTACCTGGGAGTGTCAGAGGTGTTCCTAAGTGTAAGAAGGTGTACCTGGGATTGTTAGAAGGTAGCCTGGGAGTGTCAGAGGTAGCCTGGAAGTGTGGTACAGAAGTGTCAGTAGTGTACCTGGGAATTGTCATTGGTGTACCTGGAGTGTCAGGGGTAACACACAGAGTGTCGAGATATGCCCAGAGTGTCAGGGGTGTACCTGGAGGTGTCAGAGGTGTACCTGAGTGTCAGAGGTGTACCTGGCCAGTGTCCAGAAAATTGTGCTTACCAGAGTGTAAGAGTTGTACTTGGGGTGTGATTGCTGTACCTGGGGTGTGTGGGGTGTCCGGGAAGTGTCACAGGTGTGCAGCGGGTATCGGAGGTGTACCTGGGGTGTCAAGGGTTGTGGCAGGGGTGTCGCAGGTGTGGCTGGGGAGTGTCTGAGGGGTGTGCCCGCAGGTTGTCTGGGGGTGTACCTGGGGTGTCTGAGTGTACGGGATGGTCTGGGGAGTTGTGCCTGGGGTGTCTGAGGTGTTCCTGGGTGTCAGGTAGTACCTGCGGTGTCACAGGGTGCTGGGAAGTGTCGGGAGTATTGCCTGGGAGTGTCAGAGGAATTACGCAGGAGTGACAGAGGTACACCAGGAGTGTCAGGGGTGGCACAGAATGTCAGGGGTTTGCAAGTGTCAGAGGAGTACGCAGAATTGTCAGGAGATGTAGCACAGGAGTGGCAAAGTGTACCTGCAATTGTCTGAGGTGTACAGCAGAGTATGTAGAGTACCTAGAGTGTCATAGAGAAACCAGAAATTGTAAGAGGTGTGCCTGGGAGTGTCCAGAGGTGTACCAGGGAGTGTCAGAGGAGTACCTAGGAGTGTCCCAGAGGTATTTTAAGTGTCAGAGTGTACCTTGGAGTGTCGAGATGTGTACCTGGGTAGAGGTGCACCTTGGGGTGTCAGGGTGCACAGGGAGTGTTAGAGGTAGACCAGGGGTGTCAGAGTGAACCAGGGTGTGTCTGAG
Organism: Homarus americanus; assembly: GCF_018991925.1. NCBI lineage: Eukaryota > Metazoa > Arthropoda > Malacostraca > Decapoda > Nephropidae > Homarus > Homarus americanus. Next base: position 23,023 of record NW_024732274.1, on the reverse strand, counting down.
GTGTACCTGGGAGTATCCGGAGAATAATGCCCAGGAGTATCAGTACCTGGGTGTCAGAGGAGGTGTACCTGGTAGTGTCATTGTTGTACCTGGGAGTGTCAGAGGTGTATCTGGAAGTCAGAGGTGTACCTGGGTATCAGAGGTGTACCTAGGGTGTCATTGGTGTACCTGGGATTGTCAGAGGTGTACCTGGGAGTGTCAGAGGTGTGCAAATTGTCAGGGTGTACCAGGGGTGTCAGTGGGTGGCACACAGAATTGTCATTGGTGTACCTGGGAGTGTCAAGAGGTGTACCTGGAAGTGTCAGGGGTGTACCTGGAAGTATCAAGGTGTACCTGGAAAGTGTCAGAAGGTGTACCTGGGAGTGTCAGAGGTGTACCTGGTAGTGTCAGAGGTGGCTGGGAGGTGTCAGGGATTGGCCTTGGGAGTGTGATTGTGGTGGCCTGGGAGTGTCAGAGGTGTATCCCGGAAGTGTCACAGGTGTGCCTGGGGCTATCAGAGAATGTACCTAGGAGTGTCAGGGGTGTGTAGCAGAGTGTCGGAGGGTGTAACTGCGTGTCAGAGAGGTGGCACCTGGGAGTGTCAGGGGCCTTTACAGGAATGTGGGGGTACCTGGGAGTGTCAGAGGTGTGGCTGGGGTGTCAGAGATGGCCTTGCAAGGAGTGTCTGAGGTTGTGCAGGGATTGTCAAGGGTGTGCCTGGGAGTGTCTGAGGTGTTCCTGGGAGTGTCCAGAGTAGTGACACCTGCGAGTGTCAGAGGTGTACCTGGGAGTGTCAGAGGTGTGCCGGGGAGTGTCAGAGGTACCTAGGAGTGTCAGAGGAAGTACTTGGGAGTGGCTCCGGGGTGTACCTGGGAATGTCAGAGGTTTACCTGGGAGGTGTCAAAGGAGTACCTGGGAGTGTCAGGAATGTAACTGGGAGTGTCTGAGGTGTACTGGGAAGTGTCTGGGGTGTATCTTGGGTGTCACAGGGAGGTGTATCAGAAGTGTCAGTGGTGGCCACCTGCAGAATTGTCATTGTTGTACCTGGGAGTGTCAAGAGGTGTACTGCAAGTGTCAGAGGTGTACCTGAAGTGTCAGGGGTGTACTGGAAGTAGTAGAGGTGTACCTAGGAGGTGTCAGAGGTGTACTTGGCCAGTGTCAGAGGTGTACCTGGGAGTGTCAGGGGTTGTACTTGGGAGTGTGATTGGTGTACCTGGAAGTGTCAGGGTGTACCTGGGATTGTCTGAGGTGTACCTGGGATTGTCAGAGGTGTACCTGGGAGTGTCAGGGGTGTAACTGGGAGTGTCAGGGGTGTACCTGGGAGTGACAGCGGTGTACCTGGGAGTGTCAGGGTGGCCACCAGGAGTGTCTGAGATTATGCCTGGGAGTGTCACGGTACCTGTAAGTGTCTGAGGTGTACATGAATGTCAGAGGTGGCACCTGTAGTGTCATTGGTGGCCTGGGAGTGTCAGAGGTGTACCAGGGAGTGTCAGTGGTGTACCTGGGAGTGTCATTGGTGTACCTGGGGAGTGTCCAGAGGTGTACTGGAAGTGTCAGGGGCGTACCTGGAGGTGTCAGGGGGTGTACCTGGAAGTGTCAGGAGGTGTACCTGGGAGTGTGTCAGAGGTGTGCCTGTGGTATTGTCAGGAGGTTGTGCCTGGGGTGTCCAGAGTTGTACTTGGGAGTGTGATTGTACCTGGGGTGTGTCAGAGGTGTATCCCGGAAGTGTCAGGGGTGTACCTGGGAATTATCAGGAGTGTACCTGGGGTGTCAGGGGTGTACCTGGGAGTGTCAGGGGTGTAACAGGAGTGGCCAGAGGAATTGTACCTGGGAGTGTCAGGGGTGTGCAGGAATGTCAGAGGTTTACCTGCAAATTGTCAGAGGTGGCGCACAGGGTGTCCAGAATGTGCCTGGGGTGTGCAGAGGTGTACCTGGGATTGTCTGAAATTGTACCTGGGAGTGTCACAGAGGTGTTCCTGGGAGTGTCAGAGTAGTCCCTGCGGTGTCAGGCGTGTACACCAGGAGGTGTCCAGAGGTGGCCCACCTGGGAGTGTCGGAAGGTACCTGTGAGTGTCGGGAGTACCTGGAGTGTCAGGGTGTACCTAGGAATGTCAGGGAGTTTACCTGGGAGTGTCGAAGGTGTACTTACAAGGTGTCGAGAGATGTAGCTGGGAGTGTCTGAGGTGTACCTTGGGTGTGCAGCAGAGTGTACCTGGGAGTCAGGGGAGAGCCAGGGAGTGTAGAGGTGTACCTGGGAGTGTCAGAGGTGCGGGGTGTCAGAGGTACTGGGAGTGTCATGGGAGTGTTACCTGGGAGTGTCAGAGGTGTGCAGCAGGTGTCGGATGTGTACCTGGGAGTGTAAGAGGTGTACCTTGGGGTGTCAGAGGTGTACCAGGGGTGTTAGGAGGTGAACCAGGGGGTGTCAGAGGTGAACCAGGGGGAGTGTCTGTGGTGTACCTGGGAGTATCGGAGGTGTACCTGGGAGTATCGGAGGGTGTACCTGGGAGTGTCAGAGGTGTGCCCTTGGCGAGGTAATGCATTGGTGTACCTGGGAGTGTCAGAGGTGTATCTGGAAGTGTCAGAGGTGGCCTGGGAGTATCAGGGGTGTACCTGGGAGTGTCATTGGTGTACCTGGGGTGCCAGAAGAGGTGTACCTGGTGTCAGGGGTGTACCTGGAAGTGTCAGAGGTGTACCTGGGATTGTTTGAGGTGTACCTGGGATTGTCAGAGGTGTACCTGGGAGTGTCAGGGGTGTACCTGGCAGTGTCAGCGGTGTACCTGGGAGTGTCAGCGGTGTACCTGGGAGTGTCAGCGGTGTACCTGGGAGTGTCAGAGGTGTACTAGGGAGTGTCAGCGATGTGCCTGGGAGTGTCAGAGGTGTACCTGGGAGTGTCAGGAGTGTTCCTGGGAGTGTCGGAGAGAGTACCTGGCAGCGTAAAAGAGTACCTTGGAGTGTCAGAGGTGTACCTGGTAGTGTCAGTGGTGGCCTGGGAGTGTCAGAGTTGTACTTGGGAGTGTGATTGGTGTACCTGGGGTGTCAGAGGTGTATCCGAGAGGTGTACCAGGGGGAGTATCCAGAGGTGTGTACCTGGGAGTGTCACAGGTGTACCTGGGAGTGTCAAGTAGTACCTGGGAGTGTCAGGGGTGTACCAGGGAGTGTCTGAGGTGTACCTGGGGTGTCAGGGGAGAACCGGGGAGTGTAAGTGGTGTACCTGGGAGTGTCAGAGGTGTACCAGGGAGTGTCAGGAGTAATCCAGGGAGTGTCAGAGGTGAACCAGGAGTGTCACAAGGAATTGTACCTGGGAGTATCGGAGGTGTACACTAGGAATTATCAGTGTACCTGGGAGTATCGGAGGTGTACAGGAGTGTCAAGAGTGTACCTGGTAAGGCTGTATCATTGGTGTACCTGGGAGTGTCAGAGGTGTATGGAAGTGTCAGAGGTGAACCAGGAGTGTCTGAGGTTTACCTGCTAGTATCAGTGTGCCTGGGAGTATCGGAGGTGTACCTGGGGTGTCAGAGGTGTACCTGGTAGTATCATTGGTGTACCTGGGGTGTCAGAGGTATGTCTGGAAGTGTCAGAGGTGTACCTGGGAGTATGAGGTGTACCTGGGAGGTGTCAGAGGTGTACCTGGGTGTGTGAAGTGTACCTGGGAGTGTCAGAGGTGTACCAGTGTCGGAGGTGTACCTGGGAGTGTCGGAGGTGTGCCTGGGGTGTCAGAGGTGCACTTGGGAGTGTCACAGGTGCACCTGGGAGTCTGAGGTGTTCTGGGGTGTCTGAGCTTTACCTGGGAGTGTCTGAGATGTACCTGGCATTGTCTGAGGTGTACCTGGCAGTGTCAGCAGTGTACCGGAGGTGTCAGCAGGTGTTCCTGGGAGTATCATGGTGTACCTGGAAGTTTCAGGGGTGTACCTGGAAGTGTCAGAGGTGTACCTGAGTGTGTCATTGGTGTACCTGGGGTGTCAGAGGTGTGCCAGAGGGTGTCAGAGGTGTACATGGGAGTGTCATTGGTGTGCCTGGGAGTGTCAGAGGTATACCTGGAAGTGTCAGGGGTGTACCTGGAAGTGTCAGAATGTACCTGGGATTGTCTGAGGTGTACTGGGATTACAGGTGTACCTGGGAGTGTCAGGGGTGTAACTGGGAGTGTCAGGGGTGTACCTGGGGTGACAGCGGTGGCCTGGGAGTGTCAGAGGTGTACCTGGGAGTGTCTGAGGGTGTACCTGGGGTGTCTGAGGGGTGTACCTGGAAGTGTCTGAGGTGTACATGGAATGTCAGAGGTGTATCTTGCAGTGTCATCGGTGTACCTGGGAGTGTAAGAGGTGTACCTGGGAGTGTCAGAGGTATACCTGGGCGTATCAGAGGTGTACCTGGGGTGTCAGAGGTGCACCTGGGAGTGTCAGGGGTGTACCTGGGAATGTCAAGGTTGACCGGGAGTGTCAGAGGTGTAACTGGGAGTGTCAGAGAGTGTACCTGGGGTGTCTGAGGGTGTACCTGGGATTGTCTGAGGTGTACCGGGGTGTCAGAGGGGTGTTCCTGGGAGTGTCAGTAGTACCTGCGAGTGTCAGAGGTGTACCTGGGATGTCAGAGGTGTGCCGGGGAGTGTCAGGGAGTACCTGGGGTGTCAGGAGGTACTTGGGAGTGTCAGGGGTGTACCCGGGAATGTCAGAGGTTTACCTGGGAGTGTCAAGAGGTACCTGGGTGTCAGAGATGTAACTGGGAGTGTCTGGAGGTGTCCTGGGAGTGTCTGAGGTATCTTGGAGTGTCTGAGGTGTACCAGGGAGTGTCAGTGGTGTACCTGGGAGGTGTCGTGGTACCTGGGGTGTCAGAGGTGTACCTGGGAAGTGTCAGGGTGTACCTGGAAGTGTCAGGGGTGTCCTGGAAGTGTCAGAGGTGTACCTGGGTGTCAGAGGTGTGCCTTGTAGTGTCAGAGGTGTACCTGGGAGTGTCAGAGTTGTACCTGGGGTGTGTGATTGGTGTACCTGGAAGTGTCAAGTGTGCCTGGGATTGTCTGAGGTGTACCTGGGATTGTCAGGGAGTGGCCACAGAATTGTCAGGGGTGTAACTGGGAGTGTCAGAAATTGTACCTGGGAGTGACAGCGGTGTACCTGGGAGTGTCAAGTGTACCTGGGAGTGTCTGAGGTAACACACGTAGGAGTGTCTGAGAGGTGCTGCAGTGTCACAGAGGTGTGCCAGGTCTCAGAGGTGTACCTGTAGGTGTCATTGGTGTACCTGGGAGTGTCGGGGGCCTTTCCAGGGAGGTGTCAGTGGTGGCCACCTGGGAATTAATGTGGTGTTGTACCTGGGAGTGTCAGAGGTGTACCTGGAAGTGTCAGGGTGTGCAGGTGTCAGGGGGGTGTGCTGGAAGTGTCAGAGGTGTACACCTGGGGTGGCTCAGAGGGTGCACTGGTATTGTCAAGAGGTGTGCCTGGGAGGTGTCAGGGTTGTACTTGGGAGTGTGATTGGTGTACCTGGGAGTGTCAGAGAATTGTATCCGGAAGTGTCAGAGGTGTACCTGGGAGTATCAGAGGTGTACCTGGGAGTGTTAGGGGTGTACCTGGGAGTGTCAGGGTGTAACTGGGAGTGTCAGAGGTGTACCTGGGAGGTGTCAGGGGTGTACCTGGGAATGTCAGAGGTTTTACCTGGGAGTGTCAGGAGGTGTACCTGGGAGTTCAGAGATGTACCTGGGAGTGTCTGAGGTGTACCTGGGATTGTCACAGAGGTGTACCTGCTGGGAGTGTCTGAGAGGTGTTCCTGGGAGTGTCAGAGTGAGGTCCTAGGTGTCAGACATTGTACCTGGGAGTGTCAGAGGTGTGTACCTGGGAGTGTCAGAGAGTACCTGTGAGTGTCAGAGGAGTACCTGGGAGGTGTCAGGGGTGTACCTGGGAATGTCAGGGATTTTACCTGGGAGTGTTAGAGGTGTACCTAGGAGTGTCCGAGATGGCAACTGGGAGTGTCACAGGGTGCCTTGGGTGTCTGAGGGTGTACCTGGGAGTGTCAGGGGAGAACCAGGGAGTGTAAGAGGTGTACCTGGGAGTGTCAGGGGTAGCCCACTTGAGGGAGTGTCAGGAGAGTACCTAGGGTATGCATAGGTGTTACCTGGGAGTGTCAGAGGGTGTACCTTGGGTGTCGGATGTGTGTGCCTGGGAGGTGTAAGAGTGTACCTTGGGGTGTCAGAGGTGTACCAGGGGGTGGTAGAGGTGAGCAGGGAGTGTCAGAGGTGAACCAGAAATTGTCTGTGGTGTACCTGGGGGCCCATCGGAGGTGTACCTGGGGTATCGGAGGTGTACTAGGAGTGTCAGAGGTGTACCTGGTAGTGTCATTATTGGTGTACCTGGGAGTGTCAGAGGTGTATCTGGAAGTGTCGAGAGTGTACCTGGGGTATCAGAGGGTGTGCCTGGGAGTGTCATTGGTGTGCCTGGGGTGCCGGTGGCCCACTGGGAGGTGTCAGGGGGTGGCCTGGAAGTGTCAGAGGTGTACACAGGATTGTTTGAGGTATACCTGGGATTGTCAGAGGTGTACCTGGGAGTGTCAGGGGGTGTACCTGGCAGTGTCAGCGGGGTGGCCTGGGAGTGTCAGCAGTGCCTGGGAGTGTCAGCGGTGTACCTGGGAGTGTCGAGGTGTACCTGGGTGTCAGCGGTGTGTACCTGGGAGTGTCGAGGGGTGTACCTGGGAGTGTCAGGGTGTTCCTGGGAGTGTCGGAGGAGTACCTGGCGGCGTCAAAGGGAGTGCAGCAGGTGTCAGAGGTGTACCTGGTAATTGTCAGTGGTGTACCTGGGAGTGTCAGAGTTGTACTTGGGGTGTGATTGGTGTACCTGGGAGTGTCAGAGGTGTATCCGGAGGTGTCAGAGGTGTGCAGGGAGTATCAGAGAGGTGTACACCAAATTGTCAGAGAGGTGTACCTGGGAGTGTCAAGTAGTACACAAGGAGGTGTCCAGAGGTGTACCGAGGGAGTGTCTGAGGTGTACCTGGGAGTGTCAGGGAGAACCAGGGGAGTGTAGTGGTGTACCTGGGAGCCAGAGGTGTACCGAAAGAGTGTCAGAGGTAAACCGAGGTGTCAGAAGAAGGTGGACAGGGAGTGTCACGAGAGGTGGTGGCCTGCAGGAGTATCGGAGGTGTACCTGGGAGTATCCAGTGTACCTGGGGTATCGGAGGTGTACCTGGGAGTGTCAAGGTGTACCTGGTAGTGTATCATTGGAGTGTACCTGGGGTGTCAGAGGTGTATCTCTGGAAGTGTCAGAGGTGAACCAGGGAGTGTCTGAGGTTTCCTGCTAGTATCAGGAGGTGTACCTGGGAGTATCGGAGGTGTACCTGGGAGTGTCAGAGGTGTACCTGGGAGTGTCAGTGGTGTACCTGGGAGTGTCAAGGTATATCTGGAAGTGTCAGAGGTGTACCTGGGAGTATGAGAGGTGTGACCTGGGAGTGTCAGAGGTGTACCTGGGTGTGTGAGAAGTGTACCTGGGAGTGTCAGAGTGGACCTGGGGTGTCGGAGGTGTACCTGGGAGTGTCAGAGGTGTGCCTGGGTGTCAGAGTGCACTTGGGAGTGTCACAGGTGTACCTGGGGTGTCTGAGTGTTGCACAGGGTGTACGGCTTGGAGTGTCAGAGGTGTACCTGGGATTGTCTGGGGTGTACCTGGCAGTGTCAGCGGTGTACCTGGGGAGTGTCAGCGGTGTACCTGGGAGTATCATTGGTGTACCTGGAAGTGTCAGGGGTGTACCTGGAAGTGTCAGGGGTGTACCTGGGTGTGTCATGAGGGTGGACCTGGGAGTGTCAGAGGTGTGCCAGAGGTGTCAGAGGTGTACCTGGGAGTGTCATTGGTGTACCTGGGAGTGTCAGAGGTATACCTGGAAGTGTCAGGGGTGTACCTGGAAGTGTCAGAGATGTACCTGGGATTGTCAGAGGTGTACCTGGATTGTCACAGGTGTCCTGGGAGTGTCAGGGGTGTAGCACAGGAGTGTCAGGGGTGTACCTGGGAGTGACAGCGGTGTACCTGGGAGTGTCAGAGGTGTACCTGGGGTGTCTGAGGGTGTACCTGGAGTGTCTGAGGTGTACCTGGGAAGTGTCTGAGGTGTACATGGAATGTCAGAGGTGTATCTTGCAGTGTCATCGGTGTACCTGGGAGTGTAAGAGGTGTACCTGGGAGTGTCAGGAGGTATACCTGGGCGTATCAGAGGTGTACCGGGAGTGTCAGAGGTGCACCTGGGAGTGTCAGGAGTTGTACCTGGGAGTGTCAGAGGTGTACCTGGGAGTGTCAGAGGTGTTCCTAAGAGTGTCGGAGGTGTACCTGGGATTGTCAGAGGTGTGGGAGTGTCAGAGGGTGTACCTGGGAGTGTCAGAGGTGTGCCAGAGAGTGTCAGGGGTGTACCTGGAAGTGTCAGGGGTGTACCTGGAAGTGTCAGAGGTGTACCTGGGATTGTCTGAGGTGTACCTGGGATTGTCAGAGGTGTACCTGGGGTGTCAGGGGTGTCTGGGAGTGTCAGGGGTGCCTGGGAGTGACAGCGGTGTACCTGGAAGTGTCAGGGTTGTACTTGGGAGTGTGATTGGGTGTACCTGGGAGGTGTCAGAGGTGTATCGGAAGTGTCAGAGGTAGAGGTGTACCTGGGAGTGTCAGGGGCCTGGGAGTGTCAGAGTTGTACCTGGGAGTGTCAGAGATTGTGGGGTGTCTGGGGTGTACCTGGGGTGTCAGGGAGGGAGCCAGGGAGTGTAGAGTGGTGTACCTGGGGTGTCAGAGGTGTACCAGGGAGTGTCAGAGGTAAACCAGAGGGGTGTCAGAGGTGAACCAGGGTGTCAGGGGTGTGCAGGTATCGGAGGTGTACCTGGGTATCAGGAGGTGTACCTGGGAGTGTCAAAGGTGTACCTGGTAGTATCGTGGTGTGCTTAGGAGTGTCAGGGTGTATCTGGAAGTGTCAAGGTGAACCAGGGGTGTCTGAGGTTTACCTGCTAGTATCGGAGGTGTACCTGGGAGTATCGAGGTGTCCCTGGGGTGTCAGAGGTGTACCTGGTAGTATCATTGGTGTACCTAGTGTCAGAGGTTATCTGAAGTGTCAGAGGTGTACCTGGGAGTATGAGAGGTGTCCTGGGAGTGTCAGAGGTGTACCTGGGAGTGTCGGAGGTGTACCTGGGAGTGTCAGAGGTGTGCCTGGGAGTGTCCAGAGGTGCGCTGGAGTGTCACAGGTGCACCTGGGAGTTGTCTGAGGTGTTACTGGGAGTGTCTGAGGCACCTGGGAGTGTCTGAGATGTACTGGCATTGTCTGAGGGGTGTACCTGGCAGTGTCAGCGGTGTACCTGGGAGTGTCAGCTGTGTTCCTGGGAGTATCATTGGGTGTACCTGGAAGTGTCAGGGGTGTACCTGGAAGTGTCAGAGGTGTACCTGAGGTGTGTCATTGGTGTACCTGGGAGTGTCAGAGGTGTGCCAGAGAGTGTCAGAGGTGTACCTGGGAGTGTCATTGGTGTACCTGGGTGTGTCAGAGGTATACCTGGAAGTGTCAGGGGTGTACCTGGAAGTGTCAGAGGTGTGACCTGGGATTGTCTGAGGGTGTACCCGGGATTGTCAGAGGTGTACCTGGGAGTGTCAGGGGTGTAACTGTGGAGTGTCAGGAGGTGCTACCGGAGTGACAGCAGTGTACCTGGGAGTGTCAGAGGTGTACCTGGGTGTGTCAGAAGTGTACCTGGGAGTGTCAGAGGTGTACCTGGGAGTGTCAGGAGGTGGCCGGAGTGTCAGAGGTGTGCCTGGGAGTGTCAGAGGTGCACTTGGGAGTGTCACAGTGCACCTGGGAGTATCTGGTGTTGCACTGGGATTGTCTGAGCTTTACCTGGGGTTCTGGAGATGTACCTGGCATTGTCAGTTGTACCTGGCAGGTGTCAGCGGTGTACCTGGGAGTGTCAGCGGTGTTCCTGGGAGTATCATTGGTGTACCTGGAAGTGTCAGGGTGTACAAGTGTCAGAGTGTACCTGAGTGTGTCATTGGTGTACCTGGGAGTGTCGAGGTGTGTGCCAGAGGTGTCAGAGGTGTACCTGGGTGTCATTGGTGTACCTGGGAGTGTCAGAGGTATGCCTGGAAGTGTCAGGGGTGTACCTGGAAGTGTCAGAGGTGTACCTGGGATTGTCAGAGTGTACCTGGGAGTGTCAGGGGTGTAACTGGGAGTGTCAGGGGTGTACCTGGGAGTGACAGCAGTGTACCTGGGAGTGTCAGAGGGTGTACCTGGGAGTGTCTGAGGTGTACCTGGGAGTGTCTGAGGTGTACCTGGAAGTGTCTGAGGGGTGTACATGGAATGTCAGGAGTGTATCTTGCAGTGTCATCGGTGTACCTGGGAGTGTCAGAGGTGTACCTGGAAGTGTCAGAGGTATACCTGGGCGTATCAGAGGTGTACCTGGGAGTGTCAGAGGTGCACCTGGGAGTGTCAGAGGTGTACCTGGGAGTGTCAGAGGTGTACCTGGGAGTGTCAGGAGGTGTTCCTAAGAGTGTCAGGAGGTGGACCTGGGATTGTCAGAGGTGTACCTGGGAGTGTCAGAGTGTGCCTGGGGTGTCAGAGGTGTGCCAGAGAGTGTCAGAGGTGTACCTGGGAGTGTCATTGGGTGTGTACCTGGGAGTGTCAGAGGTATACCTGGAAGTGTCAGGGGTGTACCTGGAAGTGTCAGAGGTGTACCTGGGATTGTCTGAGGTGTACCTGGGATTGTCAGAGGTGTACCTGGGAGTGTCAGGGGTGTAACTGGGAGTGTCAGGGGTGTACCTGGGAGTGACAGCGGTGTACCTGGGAGTGTCAGAGTTGTACTTGGGAGGTGTGATTGGTGTACCTGGGAGTGTCAGAGGTGTATCCGTAGGTGTCAGAGGTGTACCTGGGAGTATCAGAGGTGTACCTGGGAGTGTCGGAGGTGGAACTGGGAGTGTCAGGGGTGTACCTGGGAGTGTCAGGGGTGTACCTGGGAATGTCAGAGAGTTTTACCTGGGAGTGTCAGAGGTGTACCTGGGAGTGTCAGAGATGTACCTGGAGTGTCTGAGGGTGTACCTGGGGTTTTCTGAGGTGTACCTGGGGAGTGTCTGAGGTGTTCCTGGGAGTGTCAGAGTAGTACCTGCGAGTGTCAGAGGTGTACCTGGGAGTGTCAGAGGTGTACCTGGGAGTGTCAGAAGAGTACCTGGGAGTGTCAGAGGGTACCTGGAGTGGCAGGGGTGTACCTGGGAATGTCAGAGGGTTTGCCTGGGAGTGTCAGAGGTGTGCCTGGGGTGTCAGAGGTGCTGGGAGTGTCTTGGGTGTGCCTGGGAGTGTCTGAGGTGTACCTTGGAGTGTCTGGGGAGGTGTACCTGGGAGTGTCAGGGAGGACAGGGGAGTGTAAGAGGTGTACCTGGGGTGTCAGAGGTGTACCAGGGGTGTCAGAGGAGGCACCTAGGGTGTCAGGAGGTTGTTGCCTGGGAGTGTCAGAGGGTGTACCTTGGGTGTCGGATGTGTACCTGGGAGTGTAGAGGTGCACCTTGGGGTGTCGAAGTTGTACCAGGGAGTGCTAGGGTGGACCGGGGAGTGTCAGGAGGTGAACCAGGGAGTGTCTGAGGTGTGCCTGGAGTATCGGAGGTGCTGGGAGTATCGAAGGTGTACCTGGGAGTGTCAGAGATTTACTGGTAGTGTCATTGGTGTGACCTGGGAGTGTCAGAAGTGTATCTGGAAGTGTCAGAGGTGTACCTGAGTATCAGAGTGTAGCTGGGAGTGTCATTGGTGTACCTGGGAGTGCAGAGGTGTACCTGAGTGTCAGGGGTGTACCTGGAAGTGTCAGAGTGTACCTGGGATTGTCTGAGGTGTACCGGATTGTCAGGGAGGTGGCCTGGGAGGTGTCAGGGGTGTAACTGGGAGTGTCAGGGGTGTACCTGGGAGTGACAGCGGTGTACCCGGGAGTGTCAGAGGTGTGCCTGGGGTGTCTGAGGTGTACAGGTGTCTGAGGTGTACCTGGAAGTGTCTGAGGTGTACATGGAATGTCAGAGTTGTATCTTGCAGTGTCATCGGTGTACCTGGGAGTGTAGGAGGTGTACCTGGAGTGTCAAGGAATACCTGGGAGTGTCAAGGTATACCTGGGCATATCAGAGGTGGCGGGGTGTCAGAGTGCCCAGTGTCAGTGTGCCTGGAGTGTCAGAGGTGTGCCTGGGAGTGTCAGAGGTGTCCTAAAAGTGTCAGAGGTGTACCTGGGATTGTCAGAGGTTGTACCTGGAGGGTCAGAGGTGTACCTGGAAGTCTCAGAGGTGTACCTGGATGTGTCATTGGTGTACCTGGGAGTGTCAGAGGTGTACCTGGGATTGTCAGAGTAGTACCTGCGAGTGTCAGAGGGTGTACCTGGGAGTGTCTGAGGTGTACCTGGGAGTGTCAGAGGTACCTGGGAGGTGTCAGGAAAGTATTGAGTGTAAGAGGTGTACCTGGGAGTGTCAGAGGTGTACATGGGAATGTCAGAGGTTTACCGGGATGTCTGAGGTGTACCTGGGAGTGTCTGGGGTGTACCTGGGAGTGTCTGAGGTGTACCTGGGAGTGTCAGAGGGGTACCTGGGAGTGTCAGGGGAAAACAGTGAGTGTAAGGGTGTACCTGGGAGTGTCAGAGGTGTACATGGGAATGTCAGAGGTTTACCTGGGGTGTCTGAGGTGTACCGGGAGGTCTGAGGTGTGCCTGGGAGTGTCTGAGGTGTACCGGAGTGTCAGGGAGAGACCAGGGAGTGTAAAAGGTGTACCTGGGAGTGTCAGGGGTGTACCTGGGAGGTCAGGGGTGTAACTGGAGAGTGTCGGAGGTGTATTTGGGAGTGTCAGAGGTGTATCTGGGGTGTCAGAGGTGTACCTGGGAGTGTCAGAGTAGTACCTGGGAGTGTCAGAAGTATACCTGGGAGTGTCTGAGGTGTACCTGGGAGTGTCAGGGGAGAACCAGGGAGTGTAAGAGGTGTACCTGGGAGTGTCAGAGGTGTACCAGGGAGTGTCAGAGGTAAACCAGGGAGTGTCAGAGTTGAACCAGGGAGTGTCCGAGGTGTACCTGGGAGAATCGGAGGTGTACCTGGGAGTATCGGAGGTGTACCTGGGAGTGTTAAAGGTGTACCTGGTAGTATCATTGGTGTACCTGGGAGTGTCAGAGGTGTATCTGGAAGTGTCAGAGGTGAACCAGGGAGTGTCTGAGGTTTACCTGCTAGTATCGGAGGTGTACCTAGGAGTATCGAAGGTCTACCTGGGAGTGTCAGAGGTGAACCTGGTAGTATCATTGGTGTACCTGGGAGTGTCAGAGGTGTATCTGGAAGTGTCAGAGGTGTACCTGGGAGTATGAGAGGTGTACCTGGGAGTGTCAGAGGTGTACCTGGGTGTGTGAGAAGTGTACCTGGGAGTGTCAGAGGTGTGCCTGGGAGTGTCAGAGGTGCACTTGGGAGTGTCACAGGTGCACCTGGGAGTGTCTGAGGTGTTACTGGGAGTGTCTGAGCTTTACCTGGGAGTGTCTGAGATGTACCTGGCAGTGTCTGAGGTGTACCTGGCAGTGTCAGCAGTGTACCTGGGAGTGTCAGCGGTGTACCTGGGAGTGTCTGCGGTGTACCTGGCAGTGTCTGAGGTGTACCTGGCAGTGTCAGAAGAGTACCTGGGAGTGTCACGGGTGTACCTGGGAATGTCAGAGGTTTACCTGGGTGTGTCTGAGGTGTACCTGGGAGTGTCTGAGGTGTACCTGGGAGTGTCAGAGTAGTACCTGCGAGTGTCACAGGTTTTACTGGGAGGTCAGGAGGTGTACCTGGGAGGCCAGAGGGGTGTACCTGGGAGTGTCAGGGGTGTAACTGGGAGTGTCAGGGGTGTACCTGGGAGTGACAGCGGTGTATGTGGGAGTGTCAGAGGTGTACCTGGGAGTGTCTGAGGTGTACCTGGGAGTGTCTGAGGTGTACCTGGAAATGTCTGAGGTGTACATGGAGTGTCAGAGGTGTATCTGGCAGTGTCAGCGGTGTACCTGGGAGTGTCCGCGGTGTAACTTGGAGTGTCAGAGGTGTACCTTGGAGTGTCAGAGGTGTGCCTGGGAGTGTCAGAGGTGAACTTGGGAGTGTCACAGGTGCACCTGGGAGTGTCTGAGGTGTACCTGGGAGTGTCTGAGCTGTACCTGGGAGTGTCTGAGGTGTACCTGGCAGTGTCTGAGGTGTACCTGGCAATGTCAGAGGAGTACCTGGGAGTGTCAGGGGTGTACCTGGGAATGTCAGAGGTTTACCTGGGAGTGTCAGAGGTGTACCTGGGAGTGTCAGAGATTTACCTGGAAGTGTCAGGGGTGTACCTGGAAGTGTCAGAGGTGTACCTGGGAGTGCCTGAGGTGTACATGGGATTGTCAGAGGTGTACCTGGGAGTGTCAGGGGTGTAACTGGGAGTGTCATAGGTGGTATCTGGGGTGTCAGAGGTGTACCTGGGAGTGAGTACCTGGGAGTGTGGAGAGTACCTGCGAGTGTCAGGGGTGTACCTGGAAATGTCAGAGGTTTACCTGGGGTGTCAGAGAGTACCTGGGAGTGTCAGAGATGTAACTGGGAGTGTCTGAGGTGTACCTGGGGTGTCTGAGGTGTACCTTGGGTGTCTGAGGTGTACCTGGGAGTGTTAGGGGAGAATCAGGGGTGTAAAGGTGTACCTGGGAGTTGTCAGAGGTGTACCGGGGTGTCAGAAGGTACCTAGGAGTGTCAGAGGTGTTACCGGGAGTCTTGCTTGGAGTGTCGGATGTGTACCTGGGAGTGTAAGAGGTGCAGGGTGTCGAGGTGTACCAGGGAGTGTTAGAGGTGAACCAGGAGAGTGTCAGAGGTGAACCAGGGAGTGTCTGAGGTGTACCTGGGAGTATCGGAGGTTTACCTGGGAGTATCGGAGGTGTACCTGGGAGTGTCAGAGGTGTACCTGGTAGTGTCATTGGTGTACCCAAGTGTCAGGAGGTGTATCTGGAAGTGTCAGAGGTGTACCTGGGAGTATCAGAGGCGTACCTGGGAGTGTCATTGGTGTACCTGGGATTGTCAGAGGGTACCTGGGAGTATCAGAGGTGTACCTGGAAGTGTCAGAGGTGTACCAGGGAGGTCAGTGGTGTCCTGGGAGCGTCATTGGTGTACCTGGGAGCAGAGGTGTACCTGGAAGTGTCAGGGTTGTACCTGGAAGTGTCAGGGGTGTACCTGTAAGTGTCAGAGGTGTACCTGGGAGTGTCAGAGAGTGTACCTGGTAGTGTCAGAGGTGTGCCTGGGAGTGTCAGAGTTGTACTTGGGAGTGTGATTGGTGTACCTGGGAGTGTCAGATGTGTATCGGAAGTGTCACAGGTGGCCTGGGAGTATCAGAGGTGTACCTGGGAGTGTCAGGGGTGTACCTGGGAGTGTCAGGGGTGTAACTGGGAGTGTCGGAGGTGTAACTGGGAGTGTCGGTGCAGGTGTCAGGGGTGTACCGGAATGTCAGAGGTTTACCTGGGAGTGTCAGGAGTGTACCTGGGAGTGTCAGAGATGTACCTGGGAGGTCTGAGAGGTGTACCTGGGATTGTCTGAGGTGTACCTGGGAGTGTCTGAGGTGTTCCTGGGAGTGTCAGAGTAGTACCTGCAGTGTCAGAGGTGTACCTGGGAGTGTCAGAGGTGTGCCTGGGAGTGTCAGAGAGTACCTGGGTGTCAGAGGTCACCTGGGAGTGTCAGGGGTGTACCTGGGAGATGTCAGAGGTTTGCACAAGTGTCAGAGGAGTACCTGGGAGTGTCAGAGATGTAGCTGAGGTATGCAGGGGTACTTTGGAGTGTCTGAAGTGTACCTGGGAGTGTCAGGGAGGACCAGGGAGTGAAAGGTGTACCTGGGAGTGTCAGAGGTGTACCAGGGAGTGTCAGAGGTGTACCTAGGAGTGTCAGAGGTGTTACCTGGGAGTGTCAGAGGTGTACCTTGGGTGTTGGATGTGTGTACCTGGGGTGCAAGGTGCACTTTGGGGGTGTCAGAGGTGTACCAGGGAGTGTTAGAGTGAACAGGGAGTGTCAGAGGTGAACCAGGGAATTGTCTGAGGTGTACCTGGGTATCGGAGGTGTACCTGGGAGTATCAGAGTGTACCTGGGAAGTGTCAGAGTGTACCTGGTAGTGTGCATTGGTGTACCTGGGAGTGTCAGAGATGTAACTGGGTGTGTCTGAGGTGTATCTGCGGAGTATGGTGTACCTTGGAGTGTCTGAGGATACCTGGGAGTGTCAGAGCAGGAGCCAGGGGAGTGTAAGAGGTGGCCTGAGGGGTGTCAGAGGTAGCAGAGTGTCAGAGGTGTACCTGGGGTGTCAGAGGTGTTGCACCTGGGGTGTCAGAGGTGTACCTGGGGTATCGAGGAGGTGTACCTGGGAGTGTAGAGGTGCACCTGGGAGTGTGAGAGGTGTACCTGGGAGTGTCAGAGGTGTACTTGGGAGTGTGGTGTTCCTAGAGTGTCAGAGGTGTACCTGGGATTGTCAGAGGTGTACCTGGGGTGTCAGAGGTGTACCTGGAAGTGTGAGGATGTACCTGGGAGTGTCATTGGTGTACCTGGGAGTGTCAGGGTGTACCAGGGAGTGTCAGTGGTGTACCTGGGAGTGTCATTGGGTGTACCTGGGAGTGTCAGAGGTGTACCTGAGGAGGTGTCAGGGGTGTACCTGGAAGTGTCAGGGGTGTACCTGGAAGTGTCAAGTGTGCAAGTGTCAGAGGTGTGCCTGGTAGTGTCAGAGGTGTGGCTGGGAGTGTGAGTTGTACTTGGGAGTGTGTTGTGCCTGGGAGTGTCAGAGGTGTATCGGAAGTGTCAGAGGTGTACCTGGGAGTATCAGAGGTGTACCTGGGAGTGTCAGGGGTGTACCTGGGAGTGTCAGGGTGTAACTGGGAGTGTCGGAGGTGTAACTGGGAGTGTCAGAGGTGTACCTGGGAGTGTCTGAGGTGTACTTGGGAGTATGATTGGTGTACCTGGAAGTGTCAGGGTGTACCTGGAAGTGTAGAGGTGGCCTGTGCATTGGTGTACCTAGTGTAGAGGTGTACCAGGGAGTGTCAGAGGTGTACCTGGGAGTGTCATTGGTGTACCTGGGAGTGTCAGAGGTGTACCTGGAAGTGTCAGGGTGTACCTGGAAGTGTCAGAGGTGTACCTGGGATTGTCAGAGGTGTACCTGGGATTGTCAGAGGTGTACCTGAGTGTCAGGGGGTGTAACTGGGAGTGTCAGGGGTGTCCTGGGAGTGACAGCGGTGTACCTGGGAGTGTCAGAGGTGTACCTGGGAGTGTCTGAGGTGTACCTGGGAGTGTCTGAGGGTGTACCTGGAAGTGTCTGAGGTGTACATGGAATGTCAGAGGTGTATCTTGCAGTGTCGTTGGTGTACCTGGGGTGTAGAGGTGTACCTGGGAGTGTGAGAGGTATACCTGGAGGCGTATCAGAGGTGTACCTGGGAGTGTGAGAGTGCACCTGAGTGTGAGAGGTGTACCTGGGAGTGTCAGAGGTGTACCTGGGAGTGTCAGAGGTGTTCCTAAGAGTGTCAGAGGTGTACCTGGGATTGTCAGAGGTGTACCTGGGAGTGTCAGGGGTGTACCTGGGAATGTCAGAGGTTTACCTGGGAGTGTCAGAGGTGTACCTGGGAGTGTCAGAGATGTACCTGGGAGTGTCTGAGGTGTACCTGGGATTGTCTGAGGTGTACCTGGGAGTGTCTGAGGTGTTCCTGGGAGTGTCAGAGTAGTACCTGCGAGTGTCAGAGGTGTACCTGGGAGTGTCAGAGGTGTGCCTGGGAGTGTCAGAGGAGTACCTGGGAGTGTCAGAGGAGTACCTGGGAGTGTCAGGGGTGTACCTGGGAATGTCAGAGGTTTACCGGGTGTCAGAGGAGTACCTGGGAGTGTCAGAGATGTAACTGGGTGTGTCTGAGGTGTATCTGGGAGTGTCTGAGGTGTACCTTGGAGTGTCTGAGGTATACCTGGAGTGTCAGGGCAGAACCAGGGAGTGAAGGGTGTACCTGGGAGTCAGAGGTGTACCAGAGTGTCAGAGAGTACCTGAGGAGTGTCAGAGGTGTTACCTGGGAGTGTCAGAGGTGTGCCTTGGGTGTCGGATGTGTACCTGGGAGTGTAAGAGGTGCACCTTGGGGTGTCAGAGGTGTACCAGGGAGTGTTAGAGGTGAACCAGGGGTGTCAGAGGTGAACCAGGGAGTGTCTGAGGTGTACCTGGGAGTATCGGAGGTGTACCTGGGAGTATCGGAGGTGTACCTGGGGTGTCAGAGGTGTACCTGGTCGTGTGTGTGGTGTACCTGGGAGTGTCAGAGGTGTATCTGGAAGTGTCAGAGGTGTACCTGGGAGTATCAGAGGTGTACCTGGGAGTGTCATTGGTGTACCTGGGATTGTCAGAGGTGTACCTGGGAGTGTCAGAGGTGTACCTGGAAGTGTCAGTGGTGTCACCAGAGTGTCAGTGGTGTACATGGGAGTGTCATTGGTGTACCTGGGAGTGTCAGAGGTGTACCTGGAAGTGTCAGGGTGTACCTGGAAGTGTCAGGGGTGTACCTGGAAGTGTCAGAGGTTGTACCTGGGAGTGTCAGAGGTGTACCTGGTAGTGTCAGAGGGTGTGCCTGGAGTGTCAGAGTTGTACTTGGGAGTGTGATTGGTGTACCTGGGAGTGTCAGAGGTGTATCCGGAAGTGTCACAGGTGTACCTGGGAGCATCAGGAGTGTACCTGGGAGTGTCAGGGGTGTACCTGGGAGTGTCAGGGGTGTAACTGGGAGTGTCGGAGGTGTAACTGGGAGTGTCAGAGGGTGTACCTGGGAGTGTCAGGGGTGTACCCGGGAATGTCAGAGGTTTACCTGGGAGTGTCAGAGGTGTACCTGGGAGTGTCGAGGGAGAACCGGGAGTGTAGAGGTGTACCTGGGAGTGTCAGGGGTGTACCTGGGAATGTCAGAGGTTTACCTGGGAGTGTCAGAGGAGTACCTGGGAGTGTCAGAGATGTAACTGGGAGTGTCTGAGGTGTACCTGGGAGTGTCTGAGGTGTACCTTGGAGTGTCTGAGGTGTACCTGGGAGGTGTCGGGAACCAGGGAGTGTAGAGGTGTACCTGGGAGTGTCAGAGGTGTACCAGGGAGTGTCAGAGGAGTACCTGGGAGTGTCAGAGGTGTTACCTGGGAGTGTCAGAGGTGTACCTTGGGTGTCGGATGTGTACCTGGGAGTGTAAGAGGTGCACCTTGGGGTGTCAGAGGTGTACCAGGGAGTGTTAGAGGTGAACCGGGGTGTCAGAGGTGAACCAGGGAGTGTCTGAGGTGTACCTGGGGTATCGGAGGTGTACCTGGGAGTATCGGAGGTGTACCTGGGAGTGTCAGAGGTGGCCCTGGTAGTGTCATTGGTGTACCTGGGAGTGTCAGAGGTGTATCTGGAAGTGTCAGAGGTGTACCTGGGAGTATCAGAGGTGTACCTGGGAGTGTCATTGGTGTACCTGGACGTGCCAGAGGTGTACCTGGAAGTGTCAGGGGTGTACCTGGAAGTGTCAAAGGTGTACCTGGGATTGTCTGAGGTGTACCTCAGTTGTCAGAGGTGTACCTGGGAGTGTCAGGGGTGTAACTGGGAGTGTCAGGGGTGTACCTGGGAGTGACAGCGGTGTACCTGGGAGTGTCAGAGGTGTACCTGGGAGTGTCTGAGGTGTACCGGGTATGATTGGTGTACCTGGGTGTCAGGGGTGTACCTGGAAGTGTCAGAGGTGTACCTGTGTGTGTCATTGGTGTACCTGGGAGTGTCAGAGGTGTACCAGGGAGTTTCAGAGGTGTACCTGGGAGTGTCATTGGTGTACCTGGGAGTGTCAGAGGTGTACCTGGAAGTGTCAGGGGTGTACCTGGAAGTGTCAGAGGTGTACCTGGGAGTGTCAGAGGTGTACCAGGGAGTGTCAGAGGTGTACCTGGGAGTGTCAGAGTAGTACCTGGAAGTGTCAGAGGTGTACCTGGGAGTGTCTGTGGTGTACCTGGGAGTGTCAGGGGAGAACCAGGGAGTGTAAGAGGTGTACCTGGTAGTGTCAGTGGTGTACCTGGGAGTGTCAGAGTTGTACTTGGGAGTGTGAATGGTGTACCTGGGAGTGTCAGAGGTGTATCTGGAAGTGACAGAGGTGTACCTGGAAGTGTCAGGGGTGTACCTGGAAGTGTCAGGGGTGTACCTGGAAGTGTCAGAGGTGTACCTGGAAATGTCAGAGGTGTACCTGGGAGTGTCAGAGGTGTACCTGGGAGTGTCAGAGGTGTTCCTGAGAGTGTCAGAGTAGTACCTGGAAGTGTCAGAGGTGTACCTGGGAGTGTCTGAGGTGTACCTGGAGACAGCCGGGGGTTGTACCTGGGAGTGTCAGGGGTGTACTTGGGAGTGTGAGGGGTGTACCTGGGAGTGTCAGAGGTGTACCTGGGAGTGTCATTGGTGTAACTGGGAGTGTCAGAGGTGTACCTGGAAGTGTCAGGGGTGTACCTGGAAGTGTCAGGGGTGTACCTGGAAGTGTCAGAGGTGTACCTGGGAGTGCCTGAGGTGTACCTGGGAGTGTCTGAGGTGTACTTGGGAGTGTCTGAGCTGTACCTGGGAGTGTCTGAGGTGTACCTGGTAGTGTCTGAGGTGGCCTGCAAGAATTGTAAGAGGTGTACCTGGGAGTGTCAGAGGTGTACCTGGGAGTGTCAGAGGTGTTCCTGGGAGTGTCGGAGGAGTACCTGGGAGCGTCAAAGGAGTACCTGGGAGTGTCAGAGGTGTACATGGGAGTGTCTGAGGTGTTCCTGGGAGTGTCTGAGGTGTACCGGGAAGTGTCTGAGGTGTACATGGAATGTCAGAGGTGTATCTTGCAGTGTCAGCGGTGTACCTGTGAGTGTCAGCGGTGTACCTGGGAGTGTCAAAGGTATACCTGGGCGTATCAGAGGTGTACCTGGGAGTATCAGAGGTGTACCTGGGAGTGTCAGGTGTGTACCTGGAAGTGTCAGGGGTGTACCTGGAAGTGTCAGTGGTGTTCCTGGGAGTGTCGGAGGAGTACCTGGGAGCGTCAAAGGAGTACCTGGGAGTGTCAGAGGTGTACCTGGGAGTGTCAGAGGTGTACCTGAGAGTGTCTGAGGTGTTCCTGGGAGTGTCTGAGGTGTACCTGGAAGTGTCTGAGGTGTACATGGAATGTCAGAGGTGTATCTTGCAGTGTCAGCGGTGTACCTGGGAGTGTCAGCGGTGTACCTGGGATGTCAGAGGTATACCTTGGCGTATCAGAGGTGTGCCTGGGGAGTGTCAGAGGTGTGCCTGGGAGTGTCAGAGGTGCACTTGGGAGTGTCACAGGTGCACCTGGGAGTGTCTGAGGTGTTACTGGGAGTGTCTGAGCTTTACCTGGGAGTGTCAGCGGTGTATCTGGGAGTATCATTGGTGTACCTCGAAGTGGCAGGGGTGTACCTGGAAGTGTCAGAGGTGTACCTGCGTGTGTCATTGGTGTACCTGGGAGTGTCAGAGGTGTACCAGGGAGTGTCAGTGGTGTACCTGGGAGTGTCATTGGTGTACGTGGGAGTGTCAGAGGTGTACTTGGAAGTGTCAGGGGTGTACCTGGAAGTGTCAGAGGTGTACCTGGGAATGTCTGAGGTGTACCTGGGATTGTCAGAGGTGTACCTGGGAGTGTATGGGGTGTAACTGGGAGTGTCAGGGGTGTACCTGGGAGTGACAGCGGTGTACCTGGGAGTGTCATAGGTGTACCTGGGAGTGTCTGAGGTGTACCTGGGGTGTCTGGGGTGTGCCTGGAGTGTCCTGAGGTGTACATGGAATGTCAGGATCATCTTGCAGCGGTGTCATTGGTGTGCCTGGGGTGTCAGGGGTGTACCTGGGAGTGTCAGAGGTATGCCTGGGGGAGTGTCAGAGGTATAGCTGAATATCAGAGGTGTGCCTGGGGTGTCAGGGAGGTGTACCTGGGGAATTATCAGAGATGTACCTGGGAGTGTCAGAGGTGTTCCTGAGAGTGTCAGAAGTGTGCCTGGGGAGTGTCAGAGGTGTGCCTGGAAGTGTCAGAGGTATGCCTGGAAGTGTCAGGAGTGTACCTGGAAGAGTCATTGGTGTGCCTGGGGTGTCATTGGTGTGCCTGGGGGTGTCCAGATGTGTGCCAGGGAGTGTCAGTGGTGTACCTGGGAGTGTCATTGGTGTACTTGGGCGTGTCAGAGGTGTACCTGGAAGTGTCAGGGGTGTACCTGGAAGTGTCAGGGGAGTACCTGGAAGTGTCAGAAGTGTACCTGGGAGTGCCTGAGGTGTACCTGGGATTGTCAGAGGTGTACCTGGGAGTGTCAGGGGTGTAACTGGGAGTGTCAGGGGTGTACCTGGAGTGTCTTAGGTGTATCTGGCAGTGTCAGCGGTGTAACTGGGAGTGTCAGCGGTGTACCTGGGTTTGTCAGAGGTGTGCCTGGGAGTGTCAGAGGTGCACTTGGGAGTGGCACAGGTGCACCTGGGAGTTATAGAGGTGTAACTGGGAGTGTCTGAGCTGTACCTGGGAGTATCTGAAGTGTACCTGGCAGTGTCTGAGGTGTACCTGGCAGTGTCATCGGTGTACCTGGGAGTGTCAGGGGTGTACCTGGGAGTGTCAGCGGTGTACCTGGGAGTGTCAGAGGTGTACCTGGGAGTGTCAGAGGTGTTCCTGGGAGTGTCGGAGGAGTACCTGGCAGCGTCAAAGGAGTACCTTGGAGTGTCAGAGGTGAACCTGGTAGTGTCAGTGGTGTACCTGGGAGTGTCAGAGTTGTACTTGTGAGTGTGATTGGTGTACCTGGGAGTGTAAGAGGTGTACCTGGGAGTGTCAGGGGTGTACCAGGGAGTGTCAGAGGTAAACCAGGGAGTGTCAGAGGTGAACCAGGGAGTGTCTGAGGTGTACCTGGGAGTATCGGAGGTGTACCTGGGAGTATCGGAGGTGTACCTGGGAGTGTCAGAGGTGTACCTGGTAGTATCATTGGTGTACCTGGGAGTGTCAGAGGTGTATCTGGAAGTGTCAGAGGTGTTCCTGGGAGCATGAAAGGTGTACCTAGGAGGGTCAAAGGTGTACCTGGGTGTGTTCAGAGGTGGCCACCTACAGGCCAGTGTCAGAAGTGTGCCCTGGGAGTGTCCAGGGTTACCCAGGAAGTGTAATTAGGTAGCCTAAAATTATCAGGATGTCTCAACAGTATATAGG
>NW_024732273.1:0-16208 GCF_018991925.1 Homarus americanus | reverse complement strand
AAGCAGAAACACTCGCCAAGAACAACCAAGACACACGAGACAATGGTTACACTGTTCCTCCACCATGGAGCCCTCCACCAGCCACACTCAAATTCACCGACCTCGGCGACAGTAAAGCCAACCTCCAGAAGGAGGACCTCAAAAAAATATCTCTCCAAGCCATAGCCACCGAGACACCGGCTGATGCAGCATCATACTTCACAGACGGCTCGGTGGACCCAAAACATCACAGATCCGGAGCGGCCTTCTACACCCAAGGTCAGACCCTCAAATGGAGACTTTCCAACGACTGCTCCACCCTACAAACAGAACTGGTAGCAATCTCAAAGGCCCTACAACACGCTGCAACACAACACAACAAGTCCGCCATAATTCACACGGACTCGAAATCGGCCATGCAAGCGCTGCAACACAGTCAACCAAGAGACAACGTCCACATCATCACCTCGATCCTCGCGCAGCTACAGGAATTCCAAAGCCAAAGCCGACCAGTCGTCTTACACTGGATTCCCAGTCATGTAGGGATCGGAGGAAACGACGTGGCAGACGAAGCAGCCAAGGCAGCTACACGTTCCAGTAGCGTACACATCCAAGTTCCAGCAAGTGTGCAACAGATCAAAAATCACCTCAGAAAGACTACCAAGCTCCACATCAAAAAGAGCTTCCTTCATGCACTCAACGCTGGTTCCCAATCAGCCAAATGGTACCTGGCGGCCACAAAAGGGGAACCACCTTTCGCAGACAAGAAACCTCCAAGACAAACCCAAGTCAGCCTTCACCGACTACGACTAGGGTACAAGTGCTCCTGGCAGATGATCGGAAATGACGTCACGGAATGCACCTACTGTCAGGAGCCAGCAGCCAACCCACTCGAACACTATCTCCTCGATTGCGAGGTCACACAAAGCCTCCGAGACAGAACTCAAATCTCCCAAGAAACACACACAACACCAGCGGCCACTCTAACCCGAAAGGCCCATACAGACCACATTCACCACCTACTCCGGGTCATCACACGATACCCACCACCCAGATAGCTTAGAAAGCATCCTCTCCCAGCAAGTGCGGACCCCAGTTCGGGGGCGCGCCACTCCGAAGCTGACCACGTCCAAGAGTGGGGGCTGGTGGTAAGCGTCCACTGATCGGGGGTCCGCTCACACTTGCAACCTGCAGTATCCCTCCAATCTGCAGGTGGGACCACCTCCATCCCAATCCGGTCTGGCTGCTCCTGGAGCTCCAGCCGGAACCACCAAACGGGCCGCCTATAGGCAAAGGCCCGTGTCGGACTACGGTCCGACAATCTATACAACAACAACAACAACCGGGCCGCCCGTATTGACTATTTCGTCGTCGAGATGGCCCGTACTAAACAGACTGCCCGCAAGTCCACTGGAGGCAAGGCTCCACGGAAGCAGCTTGCCACCAAGGCAGCTCGCAAGTCCGCCCCAGCCACCGGTGGTGTCAAGAAGCCCCATCGTTACAGGCCCGGAACCGTCGCCCTTCGTGAGATCCGTCGTTACCAGAAGAGCACAGAGCTACTCATCAGGAAGCTGCCCTTCCAGCGCCTGGTGCGTGAGATCGCCCAGGATTTCAAGACTGACCCGCGCTTCCAGTCGTCTGCCGTCATGGCTCTGCAGGAAGCCTCTGAGGCTTACCTGGTGGGTCTTTTCGAGGACACCAACCTGTGTGCCATTCACGCCAAGCGCGTTACCATCATGCCCAAGGACATCCAGCTGGCCCGGCGCATCCGCGGAGAGCGTGCTTAAGTCCTCTTCCTTGGGGAAAAAGAAAAAGCACAACAAAACCTACCAGACATCTATAACTCGGCCCTTCTCAGGGCCAAAGAACTGTTCTGAAGATAATTTTCATGACAATCGAAATGGTTGGTGGTAGGAGAGCGTTAATTTCGGTTACCCAAATCGCCTAACGGTAAGGTGGTAACAGTCGTGCAGGCACGAATGTATAGTAGGTCATCAATTCGGGAGGTGGGTGGGTGCAACAAACAAGAGCTAGTAACAAATAAATATATAAAGAATAAGTAAGTAAATAAATAAATAAAATAAAAGAAAATACAATAAAATACAATAAAATAAAATAAATTGTTTACATGAAATAGGCGTGCTGCAAACATGAAATGAAGCCCAAACACACTCCATGTATGTCACTTTGCAGTGGGTGTAAAAGTACTCCACGCAGAATTTATTTATTTATTTATTATGTTTCTATTTAGTCCGGTTTCTACGCCAATAGAGAATGCAGATTATTATAATTTTTTTTTTTATTTATTTCCCTCTCAATATATCACTGTCGGTAACTGTCTCTTTAACATGTAACTGTGGCTCCGATGGAGCCGATTAAGTTGTAGTAGTGGGATGGCGTGTTTGTTGTGCACAAGTAACCTCTTACTTGGAAGAGGTGTACTTGGTGACAGCCTTGGTGCCTCAGACACGGCATGCTTGGCCAGTTCACCGGGCAGCAAGAGTCGGACAGCTGTCTGGATTTCCCGACTTGTAATGGTGGAGCGTTTGTTGTAGTGCGCCAGGCGGGAAGCCTCGGCAGCGATGCGCTCGAAGATGTCGTTCACGAAAGAGTTCATGATGGACATAGCTTTGGAGGAGACTCCTGTGTCGGGGTGCACTTGCTTCAGTACCTTGTAGATGTAGATGCTGTAGCTTTCCTTCCTCCTGCGCTTCTTCTTCTTGTCACCCTTGGCAATGGCCTTCTGGGCCTTTCCAGCCTTCTTGGCAGCCTTTCCGGAAGTTTTTGGAGGCATGGCGGCACAGTTACTCGTGGCGCGGAGCGAGAGAATTGAAAACTGGCCCGACTAACTTTTCCTTATATACCGAGCGGGCCGCTCAGGATCAGACTGGCTGCAGCTACGGCTCTCTTACATTGGTTGGGTCCGCGAGACGGCCACCTGGCCTGATCCTGAGCTTGGTATAAAAGACCAAGGTGGCGGGCGGAAATTTAACTCCTATCACGAAAAGCAGCAGCAGCAACATGTCAGGACGCGGCAAGGGAGGCAAAGTGAAGGGCAAATCAAAGTCCCGTTCTAGCAGGGCCGGACTCCAGTTCCCCGTGGGTAGAATCCACCGTCTCTTGCGTAAGGGCAACTATGCTGAGCGCGTTGGTGCAGGTGCCCCTGTGTACCTTGCAGCCGTCATGGAGCACCTGGCAGCAGAAGTGCTCGAGCTGGCCGGTAACGCCGCCCGCGACAACAAGAAGACCCGCATTATCCCACGTCATCTTCAGCTTGCCATTCGCAATGACGAGGAGCTGAACAAGCTCCTGTCTGGAGTCACCATTGCCCAAGGGGGTGTCCTTCCTAACATCCAAGCTGTGCTCCTCCCCAAGAAGACAGAGAAGAAATAAGAACCCAAGGTTCGTTCACACAAGACAACCTAACCAAACAGGCTCCTTTCGGAGCCACAGGATATCACTTAAAGAGAGAAATATACGACATCAACGTTTTGCAGGATAACACTCTGTGCAAATTGAGTGAAATTGTTTTTGAATGGTGTAGATGTGGAGGGGTACTGCGGGGGCCTGGGGTGGGGGACTTAAACGGGACTTAGAAGGGCGCAGAAGCAGCAGCAGCAGCAAGGGAGGCGACCTTATTTTCACTCTGGTTCATTGACAGTACACATTTACCAGCAGCATACATTGGAGTCATATTGTAATTGTAGACTAATCAGTGTGGGCTAGCTAGCCAATTTGGGATAGAGAGCAAGAATGTAATGTCCTCAATGAAGTAATGACATAGTTCAAGATACAATAAGTGAGGTGGCCTGAAGTCTTTGACAGTGTCACATTCAATAATATAGTGCTTTAAAGGTGTATCACAAAGTTTACATGCTGAGTGTTCCGGTATGGGTACAGCGTGACTAACTTGCCAGATGTGTCTGTATCCTAACCTAATTCTGGCCACGACTACATCACACAGGCAAGTTGTTTGGACACTCTTCCTAGCCCCCTTGGTCCCTGTTCACCTACCTACTGTAGCAGTAAGTAGGTACCTGTTGTAAATCGAAAGGTTGCCAATTCGTAATCAGGGAAAGTTGATTGAGCTTCTAAACTTGAACTGACATAATCCGAGGAGTGGTGATCCGAGGATCACAGACACTATATCTCCCACTACAAATCCCTTCCTAACCTCCTGCTCCTTCCTCTGTCCTCCCCAAATTTAACCATGCTATCGCAAAGGTAATAATACAGGTAGAGACAACAACATATTTTCCTATTGTCTTATTATATATTAATAACAGAAACGCTGCCGCCATCCCGGAGGCTATACATTGTCTCACTGTTCATTACCTCCACAATTCTTCCTCTTACTTCTTCTTCCATCAATACTTTATTAACGGTGTATGTAAGTTTCACCATGTATTGCACTACAGCGGTAGAGCAAAGTATATTTTGTTAGCAATAAACCAAAAGCATATTTTATGGCCTAATCATCACTACATAGAACACCACCCATAAAGCATGATACTAGTAGACCACAAACTGCTATAAACACCCAAAGCATATTTTATTGCCTAATCATCACTACATAGAACACCACTCATAAAACATGATACTATTAGACCACAAACTGCTATAAACCCCAATAATATAATAGACTATACTAGTGACTATAATTGTGTTACCCAATATTTTACGAAATAATACTATAAAACATAATAATAAACACACTATTAGTGTATATTAGTTGAATGCACAATCTGATGAGAAGTAAAAAAAAAAACAACAACATAACAATAACCTATAAAGAGTGTAGAGTATTTTTGTGCAAACTATTATACTAGTAGATGGTCTAAGATAACTGTATGTGAAGGAAAAGGTGTGCTCTCCACTCAAACTTTCTTTTTATGAAATCTCCAACTCCCCAGCTGAGCGGTACGCCCAATGGGAAACAAAACGTGGCACATAACACGCCGCCCGCCAGCTCTGGCTCGGTGAATAGGAATCAGTAATCGGGCGGAGTATAAACAACACCGCCGCCAATGTGCTCCTCCCATCTCTGAGGAAATCTGGTGGGCAGCTTAGTATTATATTAGTATGTAATAATAATAACAATAATAAAAATAATAATAATAATAATAATAATACTAATAATAATAAGAATAATAATAATATTAATAATAATAATATTAATAATAATAACATGCAATTTCATTTTATAACACATACTAACAAAATAGTGTATAGCCTACTATACTTAACTATAATAGGTTAGGTTGCGTAGGAGGATCTAAAAAGTACAGTAGTATACACACACACACACACACACACACACACACACACACACACACACACATACATATAGACAACAAACTAAATTAGAAACCACACGTCAGTGAAGTTATCAAATCCTCCAGTTTCCGTCTCCACCTCCTACGCCGACTCAAGTCCCTCGGAGTTCCTGCACACGAGCTCCTCGGTGTTTACACAACATTCATACTTCCCAAGCTCACCTATGACTCCCCCACCTGGTCTTCCTCCCTAAATGCCACACAACGTAAACACCTAGAAAAAGTGCAAAAGAGGGCATGCAAGATTATTCTCTCTCCTTCCTACTCCACATATCAAGAAGCGCTCAACACACTGACCCTTTCGACTCTCACTGACCATCACCACGACCTCATCTGCAAATTTGGTAAGAAGCTTCTACACCATCCCCGACACCGGCTCCTAACACCACCTGAGATCCCTAGTCCGAGAATTGCTCTTCGACATCACAACCGCATCCAGCCCATACGTGCACGAACTGATCGCTATAAGAACAGCCCAGTCCCAACCATTGTAAAAATTATCGATAACTTGTAATAAATCAGTGTACTCACTCCCAGTAAACACTACTCCTTGCACTGTCACTATGTTGAAATGAACTGTAGTTTGAGCTTTTCCCCAGCTAGTTATTATATGTCTTATTTGTGTCACTCATGTTACTTGTATATTATTTGTAATTCGTAACCCATTCCCCAAATATGTAACTGTATATTTTCAGCCTTCTGGCTGCCAAGCTCTTTCAATAAACCGTTAATTATTATTATTATTATTTATATGTTGGCCCATACCAACTCACTCCCCTGAACCCTCCTCCCCACCGGACTATCAACAAGTTCTTGCCATAAGGTACTATCTCATTTGGCAAAGGAATGGAACCAGTGATGAATAGTGGTGAACAGTGCTTAACTCAGTGAAAAACAACTCGGCAGTTGAGTCTTACCCAAGCTAGCTAACCACCTTCACACAGTGAGGTCCCAGGTACCCAGTTATACTTCCCCTGAGACTCCACGATAGAGAGGCCTGGGACCACACCTCACCCACTTGAATGAGTGAGTCATGTCGACCACGTGGTGTCCCCAAGATGCTACGACACCACGTAGTGAATGTTTTGCTACAGCATCATCATGTGAAGTTCCTCATAACACCATCTGTGAGGTAACTGCTACATCATCAGGCCCCTCATAACGCCATCTGTGAGGGAGTTACTACACTACGTGTCTGGTGTTCAACACCTCACCTTACATGATCTATGCGTGCAAACATTAATCTGTATGTTCACTGTGTGCTCCTTCACCTTTCTCTAATGAGGGCTTTTGTTAAACCACCAATGTATGTACTAAGTCAATTGTGTCCAATGTATACTTTCGAAAAGCCCTTGTTTGGGTTAGGTAGGAGAGAGTAGTCGTCATTATTGTCCAAGCCACATTATTTATTTCTATATAAGTAATGTAGGCTGGTTTTTAAATACTCAATTCTAACGGTGCCGTTTGTATATTAAGAAATACCGAAGCCATACAGTACAACACCAGCGAATATGAAGCATCACTGTAACCGGCAATGTTACTCACTCATACCTACACATACATATATAGAGTCTTTACAGAATGATAGCAGACACGGGGAAGACGAACAACAAGAGGAGAAGAGTTAGAAGAAAATCAACTTCAAGCTAAGAAGAAGAATACCAAGACATTTCCTCCAAACAAGAAAACAACACACACACAATCAAGCCGACCAAACACTGAGAAACCATGGCGGAACCCAACATGCACCGGACGCTTGACCTGACTCTATCCTGCCGCATCCAGGCGAGTTGCTGCTTAAAGTCCCTCACGCAAGCGCTGTTTAGCCACTGCACCTATTCTATCCTCCTAAAATTCACTTCAATCCCCCCTGCCACTAGCATGTTATGTATGTATGTATGTATGTATGTATGAATGAATGCTAACTGCAACTTTGCGTATTAAAACTCATTACTCTTACCGAAGTAATATAGTGCGTGGTTATGTTATGTCATGTTAGGATAGATTATAAACTACATTGGGTTACATTTCGTGAGGTTCGGTGACGCTACAGGAAGTTAGGTGAGGTACCTGGAGGTTAGGTGGATGTTGACTGACTGACTGACAATTATTAGGAAGTGGTTCCAACACGTTCACACACAACCTATACTCATACCACAAGTCCAGAATTAGAGAGGATCATGTTATTGGATATATTTTCAACGATTTACTCAGTGTCTAACCAACTCTTTAGCGATTTAAATGTGGACCTAAAATTAGGTCCGTATATTTGTTTGTCGTGGTGGTGGTGGTGGTGTGCGCCCGTCCATCAGGTTGATTAACCACCAAAACCATAAAGGGTGCGGCCCTGCCGTTTCAGGGCATACACCACATCCATGGCGGTGACGGTCTTCCTTTTTGCGTGCTCGGTGTAGGTGACGGCGTCACGGATGACGTTCTCCAGAAACACCTTGAGGACGCCGCGGGTCTCCTCGTAGATGAGGCCGGATATACGTTTAACACCTCCACGCCGAGCTAGACGACGAATGGCGGGCTTGGTGATACCCTGGATGTTGTCACGAAGCACCTTACGATGACGCTTGGCGCCACCCTTTCCAAGTCCCTTGCCTCCTTTGCCTCGTCCAGTCATGTTGTTGTGGTTGCTACTACAGGTGGTCCTGGTGTGGCTTCGCCGAATCGAATCGAAAAATGCTAGTGACAGGGGGGAAGGAGGTTCAGGAGAAGAATAAAGGGAGGATTGAAGTGAATTTTAGGAGGAGAGAACAGATGCAGTGGCTAAACACCGCTGGCGTGAGGGATTATAAGATGGGGGCAGCAGCAACAACCCGGCTGGACGCGGCAGGGAGGCGACAAGACAAGGCCAGGCTAGCGTCAGGTCAAGCGTCAGGTCAAGCGTCAGGTCAGGCGTCAGGTGCGTGTTGGGTTGGGCAATGGATGTTCAGTGCTTGGTCGGCTTGATTGTGTTTTGGTTTCTTGTGTGGAGGGGATGTCTTGGTCTTCTTAGCTTGATGTCGATTTTCTTCTCTCTCTCCTTCTCTTCTTGCTCTCTTGAATTGTCCATTCGTTTGTGTTTGGGTCTTCTTGTTCGTCTTCCTCGTATTTTAAGTCCTCATAGGTGTGGAAGAATTCAGAGAGGGAGAGGTTGACCACGTGGGCTTCAGCACCACTGGCCGCGTGGGCTTCAGCACCACGGGCCACGTGGTGTTCTTGGTTCTGTGTGGTGGGCTGCTTCTGTTGAGTTTTCTTTTCTTGGTTTTTCTTTACTGCTGGTTTTTTCTTTTCTTGGGAGCGTACAGCAAGGAGGGCCTCTTTGTAGCTCAGTTTTTTCTCAAGACGGGCCTTGGCTACCCTGCATTCCTCCTTCCATCTGGGGCAGGTCCGGTCGGCGGAGGAGTGTGGGCCACCACAGGCAACGCATTTTTTCTCTGTGTTGGGGCAGGCCGTGTAGCGGTGTCCAGGGCTGCCACACATGGAGCAGGTGTCTTCCTGCGCCTCACACTTGTTTACAGTGTGTCCATAGTGCTGGCATTTGTAACACCGTTTCGGGCCCACGGTTTGGTGGGAGTAGGTGGCGTGCTGTGGACGCAGCGGTAGTATCGTTCATCCAAGGCCGTCCCTCCCTCTTGGAGGTGGGGCGTAGCTTGCGGATGACGCATGCGGCACTCGTGGCCAATGAGGTGGCCACTGAGGTGGAGAATGTCTGTATATAAGCCCGCCCGCCTGCCGGGCCGCCCGTATTGACTATTTCGTCGTCGAGATGGCCCGTACTAAACAGACTGCCCGCAAGTCCACTGGAGGCAAGGCTCCACGGAAGCAGCTTGCCACCAAGGCAGCTCGCAAGTCCGCCCCAGCCACCGGTGGTGTCAAGAAGCCCCATCGTTACAGGCCCGGAACCGTCGCCCTTCGTGAGATCCGTCGTTACCAGAAGAGCACAGAGCTACTCATCAGGAAGCTGCCCTTCCAGCGCCTGGTGCGTGAGATCGCCCAGGATTTCAAGACTGACCTGCGCTTCCAGTCGTCTGCCGTCATGGCTCTGCAGGAAGCCTCTGAGGCTTACCTGGTGGGTCTTTTCGAGGACACCAACCTGTGTGCCATTCACGCCAAGCGCGTTACCATCATGCCCAAGGACATCCAGCTGGCCCGGCGCATCCGCGGAGAGCGTGCTTAAGTCCTCTTCCTTGGGGAAAAAGAAAAAGCACAACAAAACCTACCAGACATCTATAACTCGGCCCTTCTCAGGGCCAAAGAACTGTTCTGAAGATAATTTTCATGACAATCGAAATGGTTGGTGGTAGGAGAGCGTTAATTTCGGTTACCCAAATCGCCTAACGGTAAGTTGGTAACAGTCGTGCAGGCACGAATGTATAGTAGGTCATCAATTCGGGAGGTGGGTGGGTGCAAAAAACAAGAGCTAGTAACAAATTAATATATAAAGAATAAGTAAGTAAATAAATAACTAAAATAAAAGAAAATTCAATAAAATAAAATAAAATGAATTGTTTACATGAAATAGGCGTGCTGCAAACAAGAAATGAAACCCAAACACACTCCATGTATGTCACTTTGCAGTGGGTGTAAAAGTACTCCACGCAGAATTTATTTATTTATTTATAATGTTTCGATTTAGTCCTGTTTCTACGCCAATAGAGAATGCAGATTATTATAATTTTTTTTTATTTATTTCCCTCTCAATATATTTGTGTCGGTAACTGTCTCTTTAACATGTAACTGTGGCTCCGAAGGAGCCGATTAAGTTGTAGTAGTGGGATGGCGTGTTTGTTGTGCACAAGTAACCTCTTACTTGGAAGAGGTGTACTTGGTGACAGCCTTGGTGCCCTCAGACACGGCATGCTTGGCCAGTTCACCGGGCAGCAAGAGTCGGACAGCTGTCTGGATTTCCCGACTTGTAATGGTGGAGCGTTTGTTGTAGTGCGCCAGGCGGGAAGCCTCGGCAGCGATGCGCTCGAAGATGTCGTTCACGAAAGAGTTCATGATGGACATAGCTTTGGAGGAGACTCCTGTGTCGGGGTGCACTTGCTTCAGTACCTTGTAGATGTAGATGCTGTAGCTTTCCTTCCTCCTGCGCTTCTTCTTCTTGTCACCCTTGGCAATGGCCTTCTGGGCCTTTCCAGCCTTCTTGGCAGCCTTTCCGGAAGTTTTGGGAGGCATGGCGGCACAGTTACTCGTGGCGCGGAGCGAGAGAATTGAAAACTGGCCCGACTAACTTTTCCTTATATACCGAGCGGGCCGCTCAGGATCAGACTGGCTGCAGCTACGGCTCTCTTACATTGGTTGGGTCCGCGAGACGGCCACCTGGCCTGATCCTGAGCTTGGTATAAAAGACCAAGGTGGCGGGCGGAAATTTAACTCCTATCACGAAAAGCAGCAGCAGCAACATGTCAGGACGCGGCAAGGGAGGCAAAGTGAAGGGCAAATCAAAGTCCCGTTCTAGCAGGGCCGGACTCCAGTTCCCCGTGGGTAGAATCCACCGTCTCTTGCGTAAGGGCAACTATGCTGAGCGCGTTGGTGCAGGTGCCCCTGTGTACCTTGCAGCCGTCATGGAGTACCTGGCAGCAGAAGTGCTCGAGCTGGCCGGTAACGCCGCCCGCGACAACAAGAAGACCCGCATTATCCCACGTCATCTTCAGCTTGCCATTCGCAATGACGAGGAGCTGAACAAGCTCCTGTCTGGAGTCACCATTGCCCAAGGGGGTGTCCTTCCTAACATCCAAGCTGTGCTCCTCCCCAAGAAGACAGAGAAGAAATAAGAACCCAAGGTTCGTTCACACAAGACAACCTAACCAAACAGGCTCCTTTCGGAGCCACAGGATATCACTTAAAGAGAGAAATATACGACATCAACGTTTTGCAGGATAACACTCTGTGCAAATTGAGTGAAATTGATTTTGAATGGTGTAGATGTGAAGGGCGGTTGTGGGGGCCTGGGGGGGGGGACTTAAACGGGACTTAGAAGGGCGCAGAAGCAGAAGCAGAAGCAGAAGCAGCAGCAGCAGCAGCAAGGGAGGCGACCTTATTTTCACTCTGGTTCATTGACAGTACACATTTACCAGCAGCATACATTGGAGTCATATTCTAACTGTTGACTAATCAGTGTGTGGGCTAGCCAATTTGGGATAAACAGCAAGAATGTAATGTCCTCAATGAAGTAATGACATAGTTCAAGATGTCTTTGACAGTGTCACATTCAATAATATAGTGCTTTAAAGGTGTATCACAAAGTTTACATGCTGAGTGTTCCGGTATGGGTACAGCGTTACTAACTAGCCAGATGTGTCTGTATCCTAACCTAATTCTGGCCACGACTACATCACACAGGCAAGTTGTTTGGACACTCTTCCTAGCCCCCTTGGTCCCTGTTCACCTACCTACTGTAGCAGTAAGTAGGTACCTGTTGTAAATCGAAAGGTTGCCCAATTCGTAATCAGGGAAAGTTGATTGAGCTTCTAAACTTGAACTGACATAATCCGAGGAGTGGTGATCCGAGGATCACAGACACTATCTCTCCCACTACAAATCCCTTCCTAACCTCCTGCTCCTTCCTCTGTCCTCCCCAAATTTAACCATGCTATCGCAAAGGTAATAATACAGGTAGAGACAACAACATATTTTCCTATTGTCTTATTATATATTAATAACAGAAACGCTGCCGCCATCCCGGAGGCTATACATTGTCTCACTGTTCATTACCTCCACAATTCTTCCTCTTACTTCTTCTTCCATCAATACTTTATTAACGGTGTATGTAAGTTTCACCATGTATTGCACTACAGCGGTAGAGCAAAGTATATTTTGTTAGCAATAAACCAAAAGCATATTTTATGGCCTAATCATCACTACATAGAACACCACCCATAAAGCATGATACTAGTAGACCACAAACTGCTATAAACACCCAAAGCATATTTTATTGCCTAATCATCACTACATAGAACACCACTCATAAAGCATGATACTATTAGACCACAAACTGCTATAAACCCCAATAATATAATAGACTATACTAGTGACTATAATTGTGTTACCCAATATTTTACGAAATAATACTATAAAACATAATAATAAACACACTATTAGTGTATATTAGTTGAATGCACAATCTGATGAGAAGTAAAAAAAAAAACAACAACATAACAATAACCTATAAAGAGTGTAGAGTATTTTTGTGCAAACTATTATACTAGTAGATGGTCTAAGATAACTGTATGTGAAGGAAAAGGTGTGCTCTCCACTCAAACTTTCTTTTTATGAAATCTCCAACTCCCCAGCTGAGCGGTACGCCCAATGGGAAACAAAACGTGGCACATAACACGCCGCCCGCCAGCTCTGGCTCGGTGAATAGGAATCAGTAATCGGGCGGAGTATAAACAACACCGCCGCCAATGTGCTCCTCCCATCTCTGAGGAAATCTGGTGGGCAACTTAGTATTATATTAGTATGTAATAATAATAACAATAATAAAAATAATAATAATAATAATAATAATACTAATAATAATAAGAATAATAATAATATTAATAATAATAATATTAATAATAATAACATGCAATTACATTTTATAACACATACTAACAAAATAGTGTATAGCCTACTATACTTAACTATAATAGGTTAGGTTGCGTAGGAGGATCTAAAAAGTACAGTAGTATATACACACACACACACACATACATATAGACAACAAACTAAATTAGAAACCACACGTCAGTGAAGTTATCAAATCCTCCAGTTTCCGTCTCCACCTCCTACGCCGACTCAAGTCCCTCGGTGTTCCTGCACACGAGCTCCTCAGTGTTTACACAACATTCATACTTCCCAAGCTCACCTGGTCTTCTTCCCTAAATGCCACACAACGTAAACACCTAGAAAAAGTGCAAAAGAGGCCATGCAAGATTATTCTCTACCCTTCCTACTCCACATATCAAGAAGCGCTCAACACACTGACCGACCCTTTAGACTCTCACTGACCATCACCACGACCTCATCTGCAAATTTGGTAAGAAGCTTCTACACCATCCCCGACACCGGCTCCTACTACCACCTGAGATCCCTAGTCCGAGAATTGCTCTTCGACACCACAACCGCATCCAGCCCATACGTGCACGAACTGATCTCTATAAGAACAGCCCAGTCCCAACCATTGTAAAAATTATCGATAACTTGTAATAAATCAGTGTACTCACTCCCAGTAAACACTACTCCTTGCACTGTCACTATGTTGAAATGAACTGTAGTTTGAGCTTTTCCCCAGCTAGTTATTATATGTCTTATTTGTGTCACTCATGTTACTTGTATATTATTTGTAATTCGTAACCCATTCCCCAAATATGTAACTGTATATTTTCAGCCTTCTGGCTGCCAAGCACTTTCAATAAACCGTTAATTATTATTATTATTATTATTATTATTATTTATATGTTGGCCCATACCAACTCACTCCCCTGAACCCTCCTCCCCACCGGACTATCAACAAGTTCTTGCCATAAGGTACTACCTCATTTGGCAAAGGAATGGAACCAGTGATGAATAGTGGTGAACAGTGCTTAACTCAGTGAAAAACAACTCGGCAGTTGAGTCTTACCCAAGCTAGCTAACCACCTTCACACAGTGAGGTCCCAGGTACCCGGTTATACTTCCCCTGAGACTCCACGATAGAGAGGCCTGGGACCACACCTCACCCACTTGAATGAGTGAGTCATGTGGACCACGTGGTGTCCCCAAGATGCTACGACACCACGTAGTGAATGTTTTGCTACAGCATCATCATGTGAAGTTCCTCATAACACCATCTGTGAGGTAACTGCTACATCATCAGGCCCCTCATAACGCCATCTGTGAGGGAGTTACTACACTACGTGTCTGGTGTTCAACACCTCACCTTACATGATCTATGCGTGCAAACATTAATCTGTATGTTCACTGTGTGCTCCTTCACCTTTCTCTAATGAGGGCTTTTGTTAAACCACCAATGTATGTACTAAGTCAATTGTGTCCAATGTATACTTTCGAAAAGCCCTTGTTTGGGTTAGGTAGGAGAGAGTAGTCGTCATTATTGTCCAAGCCACATTATTTATTTCTATATATAAGTAATGTAGGCTGGTTTTTAAATACCTCAATCCCCTAACGGTGCCGTTTGTATATTAAGAAATACCGAAGCCATACAGTACAACACCAGCGAATATGAAGTATCACTGTAACCGGCAACTGTTACTCACTCATACCTACATACATATATAGAGTCTTTACAGAATGATAGCAGACACGGGGAAGACGAACAACAAGAGGAGAAGAGTTAGAAGAAAATCAACTTCAAGCTAAGAAGAAGAATACCAAGACATTTCCTCCAAACAAGAAAACAACACACACACAATCAAGCCGACCAAACACTGAGAAACCATGGCGGAACCCAACATGCACCGGACGCTTGACCTGACTCTATCCTGCCGCATCCAGGCGAGTTGCTGCTTAAAGTCCCTCACGCAAGCGCTGTTTAGCCACTGCACCTATTCTATCCTCCTAAAATTCACTTCAATCCCCCCTGCCACTAGCATGTATGTATGTATGTATGTATGTATGTATGTATGTATGTATGTATGTATGTATGTATGTATGAATGAATGCTAACTGCAACTTTGCGTATTAAAACTCATTACTCTTACCGAAGTAATATAGTGCGTGGTTATGTTATGTCATGTTAGGATAGATTATAAACTACATTGGGTTACATTTCGTGAGGTTCGGTGACGCTACAGGAAGTTAGGTGAGGTACCTGGAGGTTAGGTGAATGTTGACTGACTGACTGACTGACTGACTGACAATTATTAGGAAGTGGTTCCAACACGTTCACACACAACCTATACTCATACCACAAGTCCAGAATTAGAGAGGATCATGTTATTGGATATATTTTCAACGATTTACTCAGTGTCTAACCAACTCTTTAGCGATTTAAATGTGGACCTAAAATTAGGTCCGTATATTTGTTTGTCGTGGTGGTGGTGGTGGTGTGCGCCCGTCCATCAGGTTGATTAACCACCAAAACCATAAAGGGTGCGGCCCTGCCGTTTCAGGGCATAAACCACATCCATGGCGGTGACGGTCTTCCTTTTTGCGTGCTCGGTGTAGGTGACGGCGTCACGGATGACGTTCTCCAGAAACACCTTGAGGACGCCGCGGGTCTCCTCGTAGATGAGGCCGGATATACGTTTAACACCTCCACGCCGAGCTAGACGACGAATGGCGGGCTTGGTGATACCCTGGATGTTGTCACGAAGCACCTTACGATGACGCTTGGCGCCACCCTTTCCAAGTCCCTTGCCTCCTTTGCCTCGTCCAGTCATGTTGTTGTGGTTGCTACTACAGGTGGTCCTGGTGTGGCTTCGCCTAGAAGAACTAGAAAAATGCTAGTGACAGGGGGGAAGGAGGTTCAGAGGAAGAATAAAGATAGGATGGAAGTGAATTTTAGAAGGAGAGAACAGGTGCAGGGGCTAAACACCGCTTGCGTGAGGGGGTAGGCAAAATGCCCGTGAGGGTGCAACAACAACAATCAGGACGAGGCAGAGGGAGGGCGGGAGCAGGTCCGGGCAAGCAAAGGGCCAACGCGGGTGTTCTGATTGTCGTCCTAGCAGGCAGTGTTGGTAAAACGTAGGAAGAACCGCCCCGCCACGGCGGCGGCGCAAGCCGAGAAACGCAGGTGGACGGACGCACAGGCAGCACACGATCAAATCAAACAGAGAAGGTGAAAATATAGAAATTTTGCTAGTCGTAGGGTTGTTTGGAGAGAGATGAAGGTAAAGTCTTTGAGCTATGTCAAAGAGGAACGGAGCGAGTTGGAGGACGGGTTTTTTAATCTTTGAGCTTGAAATGTCAAAGTAT
>NW_024732272.1:25000-80311 GCF_018991925.1 Homarus americanus | reverse complement strand
AGATTATGATAAGAGAATGCCTCTTGATTGGCCGGATTATGATGATAGAAACGCTTTTGATTGGCCAGATTATGATGAGAGAATGCCCTCGATTAGCCAGATTATGATGAGAGAACGCTTTTGATTGGCCACGTTATGATGAGAAAATGCCTCTGATTGGCCAGATTATGATGAGAGAAATGCCTTGATTGGCCAGATTAAACTAAGAGAACGCTTTGATTGGCCAGATTAAACGAAGAGAACGCTGGATTGGCCAGATTATGCTAAGAGAACGTTCCCTGGGATTGGCCAGATTATGATAGAGAAGGCTTCTGATTGACCAGATTATGATAAGAGAAGGCTTGATTGCCAGATTTAAGGTAAGAGACAGAGATAACATCCAACATGGCGTCGCAGCAAAACCGCTGATGCAGTATACAGTAAATAAATAGTTGTGAGAAAAATAAACATAACTTGAGACTTTTGGAGACAGTCATCCCGAGTTAGTGGCTGGCAACACACGCAAAACAATAAACAAGGTGTGTGTGTGTGTGTGTGTGTGTGTGTGTGTGTGTATGTGTGTGTGTGTGTGTGTGTGTCTGTGTGTGTGTGTGTGTGTGTGTGTGTGTGTAATTAACAAATAATAATTAACGGTTTATTGAAAGTTCTGCAGCCCGAAGGCTGAAAATATACATTGGACAAAAATGACTTATTACAAAAGAGCATTACGGGGGTGGGTGGGTCAAGAACAAAAGCTTATTACTGAAAGAAGAATGGAACATGAACTGGAACAAACACATTATTATAGTTTACAGTTGATGGCCTGAGCCTGGGCTGGCCAAGTGGAGACACCAGGTGGTGTGGTGTTCACGTGGTGTAGTAACCTGTCCTCGGGGTGTTATTATGAAGGACCTTCACGTGGTCATGGAGACACCGGGTGGTGTGGTGTTCACGTGGTGTAGTAACTCGTCCTCGGGTAAGTTGATATGAAGGACCTCACGTGGTCAGCGGAGGATACCGGGTGGTGTGGTGTCTACGTGGTAGTAACTCGTCCTCGGGTGTTGATAAGGAAGGACCTTACGTGGTCATGGGGACACCGGCAGTGTGGTGTTCACGTGGTAATAACTCGTCCTCGGGTGTTGATAAGAAGGACCTCACGTGGTCGCGAGACACCGGTGGTGTGGTGTTCACGTGGTAGTAACTCGTCCGGGTGTTGATATGAAGGACCCATGTGGTCATGGAGACACCGGGTGGTGTGGTGTTCACGTGGTGTAATAACTCGTCCTCGGGCAAGTTGATAAGAAGGACCTCACGTGGTCATGGGGGACACCGGGTGGTGTGGTGTTCACGTGGTGTAGTAACCGTCCTCGGGTGTTGATATAGTTGACCTCACGGTCATGGGAGGACACCGGTGGTGGTGTGTTCACGTGGTGTAGTAACTCGTCTCGGGTAAGTGTTGATATGAAGGACCTTACGTGGTCATGGAGACACCGGTGGTGTGGTGTTCACGTGGTGTAATAACCCGTCCTCGGGTGTTGATAAGAAGGACCTCACGTGGTCGCGGAGACACCGGGTGGTGGTGTCTACGGTAATAACTCCGTCTCGGGTGTTGATAAGAAGGACCTCACGTGGTCATGGGGGACACCGGTGGTGGTGTCTACGTGGTGTAGTAACTCGTCCTCGGTGTTGATAAGAAGGACCT
The DNA here is from genome assembly GCF_018991925.1 of Homarus americanus. Taxonomy (NCBI): domain Eukaryota; kingdom Metazoa; phylum Arthropoda; class Malacostraca; order Decapoda; family Nephropidae; genus Homarus; species Homarus americanus. The sequence continues at coordinate 78,630 of NW_024732272.1, read as the reverse complement.
CACGTGGTCAGTGGAGACACCGGGTGGGTGTGGTGTTCACGTGGTGTAGTAACCGTCCTCGGTGTGTTGATAAGAAGGACCTCACGTGGTCATGGAGACACACCAGGTGGTGTGGTGTTCACGGTGGTAACTCGTCCTCGGGTGTTGATATGAAGGACTTACGGGTCATGGAGACACCGGGTGGTGGTGTTCACGTGGTGTAATAACCGCCCCGGTGTTGATAAGAAGGACTCACGTGGTCAAGTGGGGACACCGGGTGGTGTGGTGTTCACGTGGTGTAATGAAATCTCGTCTCTCGGTGTTAGATAAGAAGGACCTCACGTGGTCGCGCGGGGGACACCGGGTGGTGGTGTTCACGGTGTAGTAACTCGTCCTCGGTGTTGATAAGAAGGACCTCACGTGGTTGCGGGGACACCGGTGGTGTGGGTGTTCACGGTGTAGTAACTCGTCCCGGGTGTTGATAAGAAGGACCCTCTACGGTCATGGAGACACCGGGTGGTGGTGTGTTCACGTGGTGTAGTAACTCGTCCTCGGGTGTTGATAAGAAGGACTCACGTGGTCATGGGGACACCGGGTGGTGTGGTGTTCACGGTGTAGTAACTCTGTCCTCGGGTGTTGATAAGAAGGACCCCACGTGGTCATGGAGACACCGCCGGGTGGTGGTGTAGTTCACGGTGTAGTAATCTCGTCCTCTCGGGTGTTGATAAGAAGGACCTCACGTGGTCATGGGGACACCGGGTGGTGTGGTGTTCACGTGGTGTAGTAACTCGTCCCCGGTGTTGATATGAAGGACCTTACGTGGTCATGGGGACACCGGGTGGTGGTGTTCACGTGGTGTAGTAACTGTCTCGGTGTTGATATAGGACCTCACGTGGTCATGGAGACACCGGTGGTGGTGTGTTCACGTGGTGTAGTAACTCGTCCTCGGTGTTGATAAGAAGGACCTCACGTGGTCATGGGGACACCAGGTGGTGTGGTGTTCACGGGTGTAGTAACTCGTCCTAGGGTGTTGATAAGAAGGACCTGTGTCATGGGAGACACCGGTGGGTGGGTGTTCACGTGGTGTAATAACTCGTCTCGGGTGTTGATATAAAGGACCTCACGTGGTGTGTGTGTGTGTGTGTGTGTGTGTGTGTGTGTGTGTGTGTGTGTGTTTAAGTAGGTGTTTGTGCTCAGTATGTGTTTGTGTCTGAGAATGTGTTTGTGCTCAGTATGTGTTTGTCGACAAGATTGCACTCCTTTACTACCCAAGAGAGTGATTGTCATTATAATTAATGTATTCGAGTCTGCCCAGTGCTAGTTCAGTCGTCTCTCGGGGAACTGGTTTGAAATGACGAAGGCATGTAACCTAACCTGACCTGACCCAACCAAACCTAACCTAACCTAACCTAACCTCCAAGGTAGCGTCAGGGTGTTTAATCATCAGGTGAACTAGGCTGGGGTGGCAAATGTTCAGGTGATCGAAATATTATACTTACCCATTTTCAGTACACATATCTAGCCTGGTCTATGTATATTATGGCGAGGTCGGTTGTGTGTGTGTGTGTGTGTGTGTGTGTGTGTGTGTGTGTGTGTGTGTCAGCACATTAATCCTCGCCAGGTGTGTTTACTACCGTGGAAACACTCAGCTGTTCGCTCTCCATGTTCACGCCCGCTCTTACACTCTGTTATTCCTAGGATGGACGAGTATATATTACGGGCTCTGTGATTGGTTACAGGTTGGGTTTTTTTCCTAGGGTGAGCAAGTATCTTATGTGCTCTGTGATCACTGGCCACCAGCGCCCAGTGGACATATTTGGTCAGTTATAAACATGTAGCCAACTTCTCCCTGACCACCTCTCATCTCTCCCTCCTCTCCCTGACCAGCCCTTTCTCTCTCCCTGACCACCTCTCATCTCTCCCTCCTCTCCCTGACCAGCCCCATTCTCTCCTGACCACCTCTCATCTCCCTCCTCTCCCTGACCAGCCCCATTTCTCCTCCCTGACCACCTCTCCATCTCCCTCCTCTCCCTGACCAGCCCTTACTTCTCCCTCCTGACCACCTCTCACCTCCTCTCCTGACCACACACACACACACACACACACACACACACACACACACACACACACACACACACAAAACACTACCCTCCTTGGTCTCAACACCAGGGGGCATTAGTTAGAGACAGAGTCACCTGGAGGCTGGCCAGGTGGTGACCGCCCTGTGACTCACCTATGTAACGCCTAAATGACTGTAACTTACGGCCTCATAGTACCTAACCTAACGTCTCTCTCTCGTGAGGTTTATCACGAAGGTTAGTGTTTTACTGAGGCTGTGTGTGTGTGTGTGTGTGTGTGTGTGTGTGTGTGTGTGTGTGTCTGTGTGTGTATACGATGAAACCTTAGAGAGAGAGAGAGAGGGGGGGAGTTGGGGGGGGGGGTAAGATCCATGACATTAAGGTGAGAGGTCAAACAGGATTGCCACCACCTCTGACCTTGACCTTTGCAAGTAATGTATGATAACGTTGGCAACACTGATATTAGTCATGTTATCGCTCACACCTTTTCCTTGTCAACACTGCTCTTGTACCTGATTATCTGTACAAATTATGGGGGTTGGGCCTCTCTCTCTCTCTCAGATATACAATTCGGTTCCATTATCGGATTTGTAACGCATAATCCTCGCTGAAAAACGCTCTATTCTGCTACCCTAACTCATCCAACCTAACCTAACCTAACCTGCCCTAACCCAACTCCTAACCTACCCTAACCTCCCTTACCCTAACCTACCCTAACCTAACCTAAAAAAATTTCTTCTTATACAATAATAGAGAAAAATACATCAGGATTTACCTCTCGAGTCACAACGAAGCATCGACGCCATTTTCCTTTGTTATGAAATTTAAGTTTAGGAAAATATTTGACACGAGTTTTTTGGGAATCTTTTTTTATTTTTATTTAAATGTGAGGAATTGGATAAAAATTGCCTTAATTAAATTGTTGAACCTGAAATTGATTTGATTTAACATAAAGTCGTGTATTTGATTGTTGTATGTCCTGATAAACACACACATACATACATAGAAACACACACACATACACATACACACATAAGAACACACACACACACACACACACAGAGTCCTGGCGCGTCACCCTCACAACTAGGAGGGGAGGGGAGGGAGGGAGGGAGGGCGGGGAGGAAGGGAGGGCTAACTTGAATTATTAGAGAACTTCTTCACTCACCTCAAACGTGGCGGGAAAAACTCAGCGCACGAATTAGTTTTCGCGCCAACCACATGGAAATTTGGGGAAAAGTCTGAGTCTCCGGCTTTTCACGGATATTTCCTGAAAATCCCTCATTAGATACAGTTTGAAATTTTATGGGGAAGAAAATGGCTTGGTTTTCCCGCTAGTTGCTTAGAAATTTGGCGGGAAATGTCGAGAAAAAGACCTTTTACCCTAATCTCATGGGAATTTGGCGGGAAAGGTCGGGAAAAGACGATTTTTACCCTAATCTCATTGAAATTTGGCGGGAAATCATGACTTTATTACACGGGGGCGCCAATTTGACACTAAACCACGTCTTTAAAACCGAAATTCCCCTCATATAAAAAAAATCATTTGTGGTTATTGAACATTAAACAGAAATGAATAGAGTGTATTAAGCCTGAATAACAGAGAAGCAAAGTGTAAACCAGGCTGAGTGTAGAAGCAACGTAAACCAGGCTGAGTGGAAGCACAGTGTAAACCAGGCTGAGTGTAGAGGCAAAGTGTAAACCAGGCTGAGTGTAGAAGCAAAGTGTAAAACCAGGCTGAGTGTAGAAGCAAGTGTAAACCAGGCTGAGTAGAAGCAAAGTGTAAAATCAGGCTGAGTAGAAGCAAGTGTAAACCAGGCTGAGTGTAGAAGCAGTGTAAAACCAGGCTGAGTGTAGCCAAAGTGTAAAACCAGGCTGAGTGTAGAAGCTGTAAACCAGGCTGAGGTAGAAGCAAGTGTACAGGCTGAGTAGTAGCAGTAAACCAGGCTGAGTGTAGAAGCTGTAAACCAGGCTGAGTGTAGAAGCAAAAAACCAGGCTGAGTGTAGAAGCAAAGTGTAAACCAGGCTGAGTGTAGAAGCAAAGTAAACCAGGCTGAGTGTAGAAGCAAAGTGTAAACCAGGCTGAGTGTAGAAGCACAGTGTAAACCAGGCTGAGTGTAGAAGCAAAGTGTAAACCAGGCTGAGTGTAGAAGCAAAGTGTAAACCAGGCTGAGTGTAGAAGCAAAGTGTAAACCAGGCTGAGTGTAGAAGGTAAACCTGAGGTAGAAGCAAAGTGTAAACCAGGCTGGAGGTAAACCACAGAGTAGCTAAACCAGGCTGAGGTAGCACAGTGTAAACCAGGCTGAGGCTAAACCAGGCTGAGTAGCAAAGTGTAAACCAGGCTGAGTGTAGAGGCACAGTGTAAACCAGGCTGAGTGTAGAAGCAAAGTGTAAACCAGGCTGAGTGTAGAAGCAAAGTGTAAACCAGGCTGAGTGTAGAAGCAAAGTGTAAACCAGGCTGAGTGTATATAATGGTATGAGTTTGTATACACCTGTTCTATGTATAGTGTTTGTATACTTGTATTACCTATGTTTATTGGGTTTTTTTATACATGAGGTGATTATGTACACTTTGTATACTTGCAGTGTATTGTTTGTGTACCTGCAATGTATTTATCTCTCTCTCTCTCTTGTGTTATTTATTTCTCTCTCTCTCTCTCTGCTTGTGTTATTTATTTTCTCCCTCTCTCTCTCTGTCTTCTATCCTTTTTTCTTTCTCCGCTCTCCTTTTTCTTCTCCGCTTCGCCTTTCTATCCTTTTTTCTTTCTCCGTCTCTCTCTCTGTCTTTCTATCCTTTTTTCTTTCTCCGTCTCTCTCTCTCTCTATCTATCTCTCTCTCTCTATCTATCTCTCTCTTCACAAAGGTCTTGACATCCATCTTCAGATCACCAGGTATTCCGGCCACCAAGACGCAGTTTTCCCGGTTAAAATAGCCGCTTGTTGAATTCACGGCCGGCTATATTGAGCGACTGATCAAGGAATTGAACTGTTTTTAAGTTAACCTAACCTAGCTTAACCTAACCTAACCTAACCTAGCTTAACTTAACCTAACCTAGCTTAACCTAACCCTAACCTAGCTTAACCTAACCTAACCTGGCCTACTTTACCTAATAAACTGTAACCTAAATATGCTTAACTTAATCAGTGTTGATTTAACCTTGCCTGTTAACCTAATGAAAGCTAATTTAACGAATATTACCCATCTTCATTTAATTTAACCCAACCTAACCTAATCAAATGTACCTCTACTTAACTTAATCTAATTTATTGTACCACAAGTTAAAATAACCCGACTTATTCAACCTAAGTTAATTTAATCTGACCCTACTTAATCCAACCCAAGTTAATTGTCCGTTGGAGGGCTGTGTCGCTAACCTCAGATACGTGATATGCTCTCTCTCACCAGGATAATATAATCAGGTAGACAATATCATTAGCTCACCTCTGGGAATAAAGACCGACACACACACACACACACAAGACGCAATGCCACTCTCCCATGTTCCATTATTCACCAGCCACGTTTAATAGGAGAGGAAGCTTGAACCGGAGTGTGTGTTCCTGGGGTGACGCGTAGAATTAGTGGCGCCTCTCGTGGTGGTATTCTGTACTAATGTCAAACTCTTTTTTCCCTGCTTCCTGTATATAAATTCTCCTTGTGCTGGGATTATTTGTGTGTTTATTGTATTTTTGACGTTGTGTGTGTGTGTGTGTGTCAGCGGGAAGGTTTAATAAGAGAGGAAACTTGTAGCATTGTGTATGTTTTACGGAGTGACACTGCATGGATGTGGTGGCGCCCCTAGTGATGGTATTCTGTACTGCGCCATTATGCTCCTTCCCCCTTGTTTGGAGAATTTTTTCATATTTATTATATATATTATGGCGTTGTCTGTTGTTTTTGTGGTTTGTTATAATGAGGTTAGAGTGTGTTGGTGTGTTGTGTTGGCAGGTAAGTGTGATGAGGTTAGAGTGTGTGGGTGTGTTGTGTTGGCAGGTAAGTGTGATGAGGTTAGAGTGTGTGGGTGTGTTGTGTTGGCAGGTAAGTGGTAGCGTGAACCTGAGCGCTCGTTACCCTCAGGTGTAGGCTCTTATCACGGTGGCAGTCTGTATTTCACCTGATGATTGAACACCCTAACACTAACCTAACCTAACTTAACTTAACTTAATCTAATCTAACCTAACTTAATCTAACCTAACTTAATCTAATCTAACCTAACTTAATCTAACCTAACTTAATCTAATCTAACTTAACTTAATCTAACCTAACTTAACTTAATCTAATCTAACCTAGCTTAACTTAGTCTAGCCCAACCTAACTTAATCTAATCTAACCTAGCTTAATCTAACCTAACTTAATCTAATCTAACTTAACTTAATCTAACCTAACTTAACTTAATCTAATCTAACCTAACTTAATCTAATCTAACCTAGCTTAACTTAGTTCAGCCCAACCTAACTTAATCTAATCTAACCTAACTTAATCTAACCTAACTTAATCTAATCTAACCTAACTTAATCTAACCTAACTTAATCTAATCTAACCTAGCTTAATTTAGTCTAGCCCACACTAACTTAATCTAACCTCACCTCACCTTAACCTAACTCCTCCCAGGTAGCGATAGAATGTTTAATCACCAGGTATAATAAGTTGGGGTGCCTAATCTTCATGTGGTACCCGTACTAAGTTATCCACCTCCTCCTCTGCTTCTTCCTCTTTATTACGAGAATATTTTCGTATTTATTGTGATTCTGACGTTTTGTAGATGTTTGTTTTGGTTATAATTTCTGTGTGTGTGTTGGTAGTTATGTTTAATAGGTTAGGAAACTTGAGCCTGAGTTTGTAGATGATTGTTTTTGGTTTTAATTTCTGTGTGTGTGTTGGTAGTTATGTTTAATAGGTTAGGAAACTTGTGCCTGAGTGCGTGTTCCCTGGGGTGACGGGCGGAGGTGCTGCTACCCTAGCGGTTGTAATCTTCACTAATCTTCCTGTTGACCGTGTGGGTGTTTCCCCCTCTCTCTCACAAATTTGGAATATCTTTCCTTTCCTCCTAATTCTGTCGAGGTAATGAACATTTTCTAATTGCGTTTTATATCCGAGTGAAGTCTGTTTACATGTGTGTGTTTACATGAAGGGGAAGGTAGAGTGTGAGTTGATAATCCCTCTGGTGACGTATGAGGTGGCGCCCCTAGTGGTGGTAGTCCTCACTAATCACACTGTGTACTGAGAGGGGTCGTTGCCTTTGTTTGTTTTAGGGGGAAGTCTTTTGTTCTCGGTATTAAGTCATTTAAGTGATTAACTCTGCCTCTATATACTGTAAGTGTGAGGATTAGTTTTTTTATATGTATGTATGTATGTATGTATGTATGTATGTATGTATGTATGTATGTATGTATGTCTTAAAGGTTGCCAGTTCTTGTTTTCTTGAAATTTTCTTTCTCAGTATAATACCTCAGCTTCATTGGTCTCTCCTTAACTGTATACTGTGGTGGTCAACTTTTCGTATTCTTACATGTAGACATTCGATAACCAAGACACCTTTTTAGAGAACAACAAACTATAGGTTAGGTTATGTTGTTAGGTTAGGTTATGTTAGGTTAGGTTATGTTGGGTTAGGTTATGTTGGGTTAGTTGGTTATGTTGGGTTAGGTTAGGTTAGGTTAGGTTAGGTTATGTTGGGTTAGGTTAGGTTGGGTTAGGTTAGGTTAGGTTATGTTGGGTTAGGTTAGGTTGTTGGGTTAGGTTAGGTTATGTTGGGTTGGGATTGGGTTATGTTGGGTTAGGATTGGTTATGTTGGGTTAGGTTGGGATGGGTTGGGTTAGGTTAGGTTAGATTAGGTTAACTTAAACGTCAGGTGAAATTAGCTGGGAGGCTAATCTTCACGTGATCCCTAAAATAAATACATCAACACATACCAGAGTTGTATAACCCAGAGTCTTATAACCCAGGTCTTATAACCCGAGTCTTATAACTAGCGTCTTATAACCCAGAGTCTTATAACCCAGAGTCTTATAACCAAGTCTTATAACTCAGGTCTTATAACCCAGAGTCTTATAACCCAGCGTCTTATAACCCAGCGTCTTAACCCAGAGTCTTTTACTCAGGTCTTATAACCCAGCGTCTTATAACCCAACGTCTTATCAAGTCTTATAACAGAGTCTTATAACCCAGAGTCTTATAACCCAAGTCTTATAACGAGTCTCTTAACTTGGGTCTTATAACCCAGCGTCTTATAACCCAGAGTCTTATAACCCAGAGTCTTATAACCCAGAGTCTTATAACCCAGCGTCTTATAACCCAGCGTCTTATAACCAGCGTCTTATAACCCAGAGTCTTATAACCCAGAGTCTTTATAACTTAGCGTCTTATAACCCAGCGTCTTATAACCCAGAGTCTTATAACCCGAGTCTTATAACTCAGCGTCTTATAACCCAGAAAAGTCTTATAACGAGTCTTATAACTTAGAGTCTTATAACCCAGCGTCTTATAACCCGAGTCTTATAACCCAGCGTCTTATAACCCAGAGTCTTATAACCCAGCGTCTTATAACCCAGAGTCTTATAACCAGAGTCTTTTGTTTATAACCAGCGTCTTATAACCCAGCGTCTTATAACCCAGAAGTCTTATAACAGAGTCTTATAACCCAGCGTCTTATAACCCAGAGTCTTATAATAACGTCTTATAACCCAGAGTCTTATAACCCAGCGTCTTATAACCCAGCGTCTTATAAGTTTCCAGAGTCTTATAACCCAGAGTCTTATAACAACATCTTAACCCAGAGTCTTATAACCCAGAGTCTTATAACCCAAGTCTTATAAGCGTCTTATAACCAGCGTCTTTATAACCCAGAGTCTTATAACAAGTCTTATAACCGCGTCTTATAACCAGAGTCTTATAACCCAACGTCTTATAACAGAGTCTTATAACCCGGTCTTATACTGCGTTTATAACCCAGAGTCTTATAACAACTCTTATAACCCAAGTCTTATAACCCAACATCTTATAACCCAGAGTCTTATAACCCAAGTCTTATAACCCAACGTCTCTGAGTCTTATAACCCAGAGTCTTATAACCCAGCGTCTTATAACCCAGAGTCTTATAACCCAACGTCTTATAACCCAGAGTCTTATAACCCAGAGTCTTATAACCCAGCGTCTTATAACTTAGTCTTATACGAAAGTCTTATAACCCAAGTCTTATAACCCGATCTTATAACCCAGCATCTTATAACCAGTCTTATAACCCAGAGTCTTATAACCCAGCGTCTTATAACCCAGCGTCTTATATTAGAGTCTTATAACCCAAGAGTCTTATAACCCAGCGTCTTATAACCCAGAGTCTTATAACCCAACGTCTTATAACAGAGTCTCAAAGCGTCTTATAACCCAGCGTCTTATAACAAGTCTTAAACCCGTCTTATAACCCAGAGTCTTATAACCCAACTCTTATACAGGTCTTATCAGGTCTTATACTTAACTGAGTCTTATAACCCAGAGTCTTATAACAGCGTCTTATAACCCAGAGTCTTATAACCCAGCGTCTTATAGCAGAGTCTTATAACCCAGCGTCTTATAACCTAGTCTTATAACCCAGAGTCTTATAACCCAAGTCTTATAACCCAGCGTCTTATAACCCAGAGTCTTATAACCCAACGTCTTATAACCCAGAGTCTTATAACCCAGAGTCTTATAACCAGCGTCTTATAACCCGAGTCTTATAAGCGAACTCTTATAACCCAGTCTTATAACCCAGCGTCTTATAACCCGAGTCTTATAAGAGTCTTATAACCCGCGTCTTATAACCCAGAGTCTTATAACCCAGAGTCTTATAACCCAGCGTCTTATAATAGGTCTTATAACCCGAGTCTTATAACCCAAGTCTTATAACCCAGCGTCTTATAACTTAGAGTCTTATAACCCGAGTCTTATAACCCAGAGTCTTATAACCCAGGTCTTATAACCCAGCGTCTTATAACCCAGCGTCTTATAACCCAGAGTCTTATAACCCAGAGTCTTATAACCCAGAGTCTTATAACCCAAGTCTTATAACCCAGAGTCTTATAACAGCGTCTTATAACCCAGAGTCTTATAACAGCGTCTTATAACAGAGTCTTATAACCAGCGTCTTTCGCAGCGTCTTATAACCCAGAGTCTTATAACCCAGCGTCTTATAACAGAGTCTTATAACCCAACATCTTATAACCCAGAGTCTTATAACCCAGAGTCTTATAACCCAGCGTCTTATAACCCAGCGTCTTACCAGAGTCTTATAACCCAGAGTCTTATAACCCAGCATCTTATAACAGAGTCTTATAACCTAACTTATAACCCAGAATTCTTATAACAGCGTCTTATAACCCAGCGTCTTTATCTGAGTCTTATAACCCAACGTCTTATAACCCAGAGTCTTATAACCCAACATCTTATAACCCAGAGTCTTATAAACACCTAGCGTCTTATAACCCAGAGAGTCTTACCCAGAGTCTTATAACCCGTCTATAACCCAGAGTCTTATAACCCAGTCTGCCAGGTCTTATAACAGCATCTTTCCAGAGTCTTATAACCCAGAGTCTTATAACCCAGAGTCTTATAACCCAGATCTTATAACCCAGCGTCTTATAACCAGGCCTTATAACCCAATCATAACCCAGAGTCTTATAACCCAGAGTCTTATAACCCGAGTCTTATAACCCAAGTCTTATAACCCAACATCTTATAACCCAGAGTCTTATAACCCAGAGTCTTATAAGTCTTATGAGTCTTATAACCCAGAGTCTTATAACTCAGCGTCTTATAACAGAGTCTATAACCCAGCGTCTTATAACCCAGAGTCTTATAACCCATCTCTTAAGTCTTATAACCCAGAGTCTTATAACCCAGAAGTCTTATAACCCAGGTCTTATAACCTAGCGTCTTATAACCCAACATCTTACCGTCTTATAACAGAGTCTTATAACCCAGGGTCTTAAACCAGGTCTTACTCTTGAAGTCTTATAACCCAGAGTCTTACTAGCAATTTATAAATCTTAACAGCTTATAACCTCTAGTCTTTAGAGTCTTATAACCCAGAGTCTTCTAACCCAACGTCTTTATAACCCGAGTCTTATAACCCAGAGTCTTATAACCCAGAGTCTTTCGCGTCTTATAACCCGTCTTATAACCTTTTAACAGAGTCTTATAACCGGTCTTATAACCCAGAGTCTTATAACCCAGCGTCTTATAACCCAGCGTCTTATAACAGAGTCTTATAACCCAGAGTCTTATAACCCAGGAGTCTTATAACCCAACTTCTTACGCTTAGCGTCTTATAACCCAGAGTCTTACCAGCGTCTTTGAGTCTTATAACCCAACTTCTTATAACCAGCGTCTTATAACCCAGAGTCTTATAACCCAGAGTCTTATAACCCGAGTCTTCTAACCCAACGTCTTATAACCCAGAGTCTTATGCCCAGATGTATAACCCAGCATCTTATAACCCAGCGTCTTATAACCACCTCTTATAACCCAGAGTCTTATAACCCAGCGTCTTATAACCCAGCGTCTTATAACCCGTCTTCTTAAATAACCCAGCGTCTTATAACCCCAGAGTCTTATAACCCAGCGTCTTATAACAACGTCTTCTAGAGTCTATAACCCAGCATCTTTAACCTCTCATCGGTCTTATAACCCAGCGTCTTATGTAGCGTCTTATAACCCAGCGTCTTATAACCCAGTTGCAGTCTTATAACCCAGTCTTATAACCCAGCCTAGTCTTATAACCCAGAGTCTTATAACCCAGGGTTGTCTTATAACCCATCTACGTATCTTATAACCCAAGTCTTATAACCCAACATCTTATAACCCAGAGTCTTATAACCCAGCGTCTTATAACCCAGGTCTTATAACCCAGAGTCTTATAACCCAGTGTCTTATAACCCAGAGTCTTATAACCCAGAGTCTTATAACCCAGAGTCTTATAACCCAGACGTCTTATAACCCAACATCTTATAACCCAGAGTCTTATAACCCAGAGTCTTATAACCCAGAGTCTTATAACCTCTTATAACTTATACATAACAGTGTCTTATAACCCAGCGTCTTATAACCAGACGGCTTATAACCCAGCGTCTTATAACCCAACATCTTATAACCCAGCGTCTTATAAACCAGTCTTATAACAGGTCTTATAACCAACATCTTATAACCCAGGCTTATAACCCAGAGTCTTATAACCCATTTACCGGCTTATAACCCGGTCTATAACCCAGAGTCTTATAACAAGTCTTATAACCCAGGTCTTATAACCAAACACAACACCCCAGCGAGGAACGTAACGTCAGTTCCGGTCTGAATTTACTCACCACTTTGGCAACGACCACCTCTCCCTCCTATTGTCCAGCTTACCCCCCCAAAATAAAAAATCTCGCTGGAAACGATACAGTCAATTGTTACTGCTGTTGAATACTTGACATATAAAACGACATTATAGCGATTGAATACCAGATGTTAAAAAACACCTCACCTCCCACCACCTTCACCCCACCACACCCACTATCCACACCCACTACCCCTCCACACCCCCATTCCCCACTACTTGTTATGAGGACAATGACGTGTGAATGAACGCTGCTCCAGAGTCTGTAACGTCATTTTTTTGGGGGAAGGTGTCGACAAACACGGTTGCAAAAAAAAAATCCCAAACAATAGAATTCGTATCTTGATTTGGTTTTTTTATCTCATTGGTTGTATTTTTATTATTATTATTATTTCTATTAGCCATTTTAAAGTTTACGATAAAATAAGTGGGTATTTTCCCCCCTCTCTCTCCCTCCTCCTCCATTCCTCTCCTCTCTGTCATCCACCACCCTCATCCATCCCGTCCAACCCTCTCCTTCGTCACCTACCATCATCATCCATCCCCTCACCCTCTCCTCCTCGCCTTTATTCACTACCCTCATCCATCCCCTCATTCTTTTCCTCCGTCATCCACCACCCCCATCCATCTCATCCAACCTCCCTTCACCCTCAACCCTCATCCACCACACGAGAAATACCCAAGACCTCACAAGAATAGGTTGTATACATTGCCTTTTGACTATGTATGTATATGTATAAAATCTATGTATACCAGGGTTATGGAAAGATAATATCCAGGTTAATAATATATAAGCACTTCTGTATAGCTTATGTATATATATATATGTATAGTGTATAGATGATGTATATATGTATAGTGTATAGTGTATAGATGAAATATACAATGTGAAAAGAAGACACACTTGAGTCCATGCAGTTTCTCGAGTGTTTGGCCCACTGAACCCTGAGTGCGGAGTGCGTCGATATCTTTTGTGTGTGTGGTGAGGTGCCTTCATGGTGTGGGGGTGGGGTGTGGTGGGGGTGAGATGTGGTGGAAGTGTGGTAGTATAAAGGTGTGGTAGAGATTTGGTGGCGTGGCAGTGGGATGGTGTGCAGGTGAGCTGGGATGGTGGGGGTAAAGATGTATTTGTTTGGTGAGGAAGAGTAGGAGGAGGAAGAGGAAGAGGGAGAGGGAGGGGGAGAGGAGGAGGAGGAGGAAGACGAAGAAGAAGAGGAGGAGGAGGAAGTGTGGTAAGGAGGAGGAAGAGGTGTGGTGGTGGTGTGGTGAAGGAGGGCTTAAGGACAGCAGCGGTGAAGGCTACGTTATTATTCAGATGATATTATTTACCCGTTACAGTATTGGTTATAGTGTATATTTTACTGTGACCATTTCCTTGTATGTTTGTGTATGTTTAAGTATAGTTATGTCTGTATATACTCAGTGTATGTATGTATGTGTATGAGTGTACACATCTCGAACTATTAAGACAATAATCAGAGGACTGTGTCAAGCCAGCTACCCACCCACCTCCTCCTCCCGTCTACCGCCGTAATGTGGTTTGTTTACACTCGTCAGCTGATCGAAGGTAACAATAATACACAAGGCAGGGAAGGGACGCTCCACCCCACCTCACTGTTCGCGGCCTGTAACTCTTTTGTTTACAACCGTCAGCTGATCGCAGGTATACCACATGTAAACAATGGTGGGATATTTAACTGGGGCTAACCATAACAACCGTTCACCAGCCAGACCTTTTAAAACACTCACAAACAACTCGGTATTTAAAGACTTGTTTGGGACAGGTATTGGTCGAGTTTACAGCCAGATTGGACAAGATTGGTTCAGTTTAGAGCCTGATTGGACTAGATTAGTTCAGTTTAGAGCCTGATTGGACAAGATTAGTTCAGTTTAGAGCCTGATTAGACAAAATTAGTTCAGTTTAGAGCCTGATTGGACAAGATTGGTTCAGTTTACAGCCTGATAGGACAAGATTAGTTCAGTTTAGAGCCTGATTGGACAAGATTAGTTCAGTTTACAGCCAGATTGGACAATATTAGTTCAGTTTAGAGCCTGACTGGGTAGAGGGGTTTCAGTCTAGAGCCGGATGAGAGAAAATAAAAATAGAGCCAGATTTAGACAGAGTAATTTGGTGGCCGGATTGGTTAGAAAAAGAATCAGTTTGCAGCCAGTTTGAACATTATTAATTCTAACCACATTGCAAAGAAAACTGGACTGGACAGTATTATATAAGTCCACACTGCAGAGCCGGATTGGACAAAACAAACCAATTAGTGTATTTTTGTAGAGCCGGACTGATCAATACATTGGACTATACTCAACTCATAAACAAAGACACGGACTGGACAGAATTATTCAGTCGTTTTATAAATACTTTCTGGACAAAATCATTTTGTCCGTTCACATAAACACTGATCAGAAATTTCTCACAGCTAGAAACGTATTAAAATGTGTGGTGTGGTGATGGTGGTAGTATTGATGGTGGTGGTAGTGATGGTGGTGGTGATGGTGGTGGTATTGATGGTGGTGGTAGTGATGGTGGTGGTGATGGTGGTGGTATTGATGGTGGTGGTAGTGATGGTGGTGGTGATGGTGGTGGTATTGATGGTGGTGGTAGTGATGGTGGTGGTGATGGTGGTGGTGTTGGTGGTGGTATTGATGGTGATAGTAGTGGTTGTGGTATTGATGATGGTGGTAATGGTGGCGGTGGTGATGTTGGTGAGAGGTGGAGGAGGGAAGAGAAGGAGGGAGTGAGAAGGATGGTGGAGGAGGTATAGGATGGAAGGAGGGAGTGAGAGAAGGATAATGGAGGGATGGAGGTAGTAGGGTGGAAGGAGGAGTGAGAGAAAGGATAATGGAGGGGGGAGGAGTAAAGGGGATGGAAGGAGGAGAGAGAGAAGGATAATGGAGGGAGGGAGGTAGTAAAGTGGAAGGAGGAGTCAGAGAGAGGTAATGGAGGCAGGGAGGGTAAAGGATGGAAGGAGGGAGTGAGAGAGGATAATGGAGGGAGGGAGGGAGAAGGATAATGGGAGGGAGGGAGTAAAGGATGGAAGGAGGGAGTGAAGGATAATGGAGGCAGGAAGTAAGGGATGGAAGGAGGGTGAGAGGATAATGGAGCAGGAGGGAGGAGAAGGAGTGGTGAGGCAGGGAGGGTAGGGGTTGGAAGGAGAGTGAGAGAAGGGTAATGGAGGCAGGAGGGAGTAGGGGGTTGAAGGAGGGTGAGAGAAGGTAATGGAGGCAGGGAGGGAGTAGGGGTTGGAGGGAGGGAGTGAGAGAAGGTATGGAGGCGGGATGGGGTGGAAGGAGGGGTGAGAGAAGGGTAATGGAGGCAGGGAGGGAGTATGGGATGGAAGGAGGGAGCTGAGGTATAATGGATGGAGGGAGGAGGGAGGGCCAGGCTCAGGTGTGGGAACTACACCATCAGGTATAACAAGGTGCAGAGAGGTCACCTGTGTTATTGTCCTCTGTGTCTTTTCCTCCTCCTCCTGCTACTTCCACCTCCTCTTCCTTCTCCCCTCCTTCCTACCTCCCTCCCTCCCTCCCTCCCTCCCCTCCCTCCCTCCTTTACCTTTCTCCATTTTCATCTCCCTTTCAGTTGTGTTTCTCTACGTTTTTTCTACTCTCTTTCTTTCTTGCCCGATTTTCTTCCTCTTCCTCTTCATCCTCCTTCTCTTCTCCTCCTGCTCTTCCTCCTCCTCCTCCTGATCTTCCTCCCCCTCCTCTGATCTTCCTCCTGATCTTCCTCCCCTCCTCCTGATCTTCCTCCCCTCCTCCTGATCTTCCTCCCCTCCTGATCTTCCTCCTCCTCCTGATCTTCCTCCTCCTCCTGATCTTCCTCCCTCCTCCATCTTCCCTCCCCCCCTCCCTGATCTTCCTCCTCCCTCCTCCTGATCTTCCTCCCTCCTCCTGATCTTCCTCCCCTCCTCTGATCTTCCTCCCCTCCTCCTGATCTTCCTCCCCTCCCTCCTCTTCCTCCCCTCCTCCTGATCTTCCTCCCTCCTCCTGATCTTCTCCCTCCTGATCTTCCTCCTCCTCCTGATCTCTCCCTCCTCCCTCCTGATCTTCCTCCCTCCTGATCTTCTCCTCCTCCTGGTCTTCTCCTCCTCCTGATTTCTCCTCCCTCCTGATTCTCCTCCTCCTCCTGATCTTCCTCCCTCCTGGATCTTCCTCCTCCTCCTCCCCTGATCTTCCTCCTCCCCTGATCTTCTCCTCCTCCTCCTGATCTCTCCTCCCTGATCTTCCTCCTCCTCCTCCTGATCTTCCTCCCTCCCTCCTGATCTTCCTCCTCCTCCTCCTGATCTTCCTCCCTCCTCCTGATCTTCCTCCCCCTCCTGATCTTCCCTCCCTCTTTCTTCATCATTGTTTTCCTTGGCCTCCGTCAAGGCTGGTGTGGGGAGGCCAGGAGGCTGGTAGGAAGGTAGGAGGCAGGTGTAGGAGGCAGGTGTGGGAGGTAGGTGTTTATCAAGGTGACCCATTACAGCTAAGAGGTCCCATTACACACCATCACGATGGACTGCTTATTGCACCCTGGTCATTACCCTCTCTCCCTCCCTCCCTCCCATTCTCCCTCCTCCCTCCCTTTCTCCCCATCCGTTCCTCTCTCCTTCTTTCTCTCTCACCTCCTCCCCCCTCCTCCCTTCCTCCCACCTCCCTCCCTCTTTCCTTCCCTCCTCCTTTCCTTCCCCTCCTCCTCCTTCCTTCTTCCTCCTCCTCCCTCCCCCTCCCTCCCTCCCTCCCCTCCCTCCCTCCCTCCCTCCCTCCCTCCTCCCTCCCTCCCTTCCCTCCTTCCTTCCACACTTATCACCCTCCTCCCCTTCCCACCCCTTAACTATGGTTATCTGAATTAATTAATATAACGAAAAGCTTCTCTCAATTCTCCTCACCCCCCCTCCCCTTCCCTCCCTTCACTGCCTCTCATGAGACGCGAGTGAATGATAATATGACATTTTGTCCCTGTGTGCTCTTATGGTTATCTTGAAAAAATAAAAATAAAAACTAGACAAAAATATATATCGGCTGTTGATCACTTCAAGCCGCAGTGACTTGAGAGACGTGCGCTGATTGGATGTCTGATAAGGTTGAATTGACGAGCTGCAGCCAATCAATGTCCACATGATATATTTTTGACCAATCAATAGCTGCCGATGAACCCGAGTTAAAAGTAGACGGCAAAAAGAGGACTTGGCATAATGTGGAAAGAAATAGTGATACATACTTGTACATAACATAAGAACATAAGGAGTCTGCAAAGGGCCGGTTGACCTGTGCATGGCAGCTCCTGTCGAGAGTTACTACCACTCTCTATCATCCATGAATCTATCTAGCCTCCTTTTGAAGTCTTTCCAGCGTTCCAGCACTTACTACAAAGTTGTTAAGCTTGTTCCACTCGTCCACCAATTCTATTTGTGAACCAGTTCCTTCCTACTCCCTCCTAAACCTAAACTTATCCAACTTAAACTGTTGTTACGAGTCCCATCCTTCTCGGATATTATAAGAACTTTATCTATATCCCTTTATTGATTCCTTTCACCCACTTAAATACTTCTATCATATCTCCCGCACTCTTTCGTCTTTCTAGGGAATGCAAGTTAGTTTCTTTAACTATCCTGATATGGAAGGTTTCTAAGTCCCGAATCATTTTCGTCATTCTTCGCTGCACCGACTCCAGTGAATTGATATCCATTCTATAATAAGGGCACCAGAACTGAACCGCATAATCGAGGTGCGGCCTGACTAGCTCAAGATATAGTTGCAATAAATTCTGCACTCTTATTACTTACACTTCTAGATATAAAACCTAATACTCTTGTTTGCCTTATTTCGAACATTAACGCACTGTTTTCTGTGTCGTAGGTCCGGCTATACCCCTTAAGTCTCTTTTCACAAGTGACTTCTCTAGGTTGATGTTGTTAAGGCTGTATACATTGACAGTATTTGTTCTTCCAGTACTGCACTTGCTGGTGTTGAATTTCATTTGCCATTTTTCTGACCACCCCTGCAGTTTATTTAGATCCTCCTGTAGTGCATTTGCATCCTGCCCTGAATTAATCTGCCGCCCTATTTTGGTGTGATCCGCAAACTTGCTTATGTCACTGCTGATCCCAGTATCTAGATCGTTTATGTAGATTATGAACAAGAGGGCCTAGTACTGACCCTGGGGACCCCACTGGTTACACAGCCCCACTCAGATTTAACACCATCTACGCTGACCTCTGTGTTCTATCGGTGAGCCATGATTTTATCCAATTTAAAACTTCCTCGATATCATAAGCCTTAATTTTTCCCAGAAGCCTCTGATGCGGTACTTGTCAAACGCTTTGCTAAAGTCTAAGTAAATAACATCGTAATTTTGTCATTATCCACTACATGCATATAATATCTTTTATTAACTCTTTTCGTTCGTTCTTGATATATTGTACTTCCTTCTTCCTTTCCTTTCCTCCTCCTCTTTCCTCCTCCCTATCTTCCTCCTGCTCATTTCTTCTTTTCCTCTACTCTACTCCCGCTCCTTCTTCCTCTCTTCTCCTCTTCTCCTTTTTCTTCCTCTTCTTCCTCCTCCTCCTCCTCTTCTCCCTCCTCTGCCAGCCCATTAACCTACTATAGCACTGTCTTCATACCAAGATTCCTCACAATTCAATGTTACCTCTGGCCTTAACTCTCTCTCTCTCTCCTTCTTTTCTTCCTTTCACTCTTTCTTTCCTTCCTCTGTAGCCTTTATCTCCTTCCCCTTCTTCTTTCTTCCTTCCTTCCTCCCTCCCTACCTCTTCTTCCCTTCTTTCTTTTCTTTCTCTTTTCCTCCATTTCCTCTTCTTCCTTCCTTCCTCCCTCCTTTCCTTTCTTTCTTTCCCTCCTCTGCTCCTTCCTTCCCTCCCTTCTCCTTTTCCTCTTCCTCTCCCCCTGCCTGAAGTAGCCTCCTAGTGAACCCAAGTGAATCGTATAAGGAACCCTATAATGAACACTTTATGAACCCTTCAAGTGAACCCTCACAAGGACCCTTTATGAACCCTATGAACCCTTCAAGTGAATCCTTACAAATGAACCCAACAAATGAACCTTACAATGAACCCTATGAACCTTGTGGTGCGGGAAGGTATTAAGACCCTCTGCCCTGAGGATAGCGACAACACGTCTGATTGGTATAAATGTGCAGCCATCACACGTGTTACCTTAGTGGGAGTAGGATGTTGTGTGCTGAGGGGGGTAGGGATGTGTTCTGGAGGGAGTAGGATGTTGTGTTCTGAGTAGGATGTTGTGGTATGAGTGGGAGAGGATGTTGTGTTCTGAGTAGGAGTAGGATGTGTTAAGAGATGTGGGGAGTAGGATGTTGTTTTCTGAGAGAGGAAGGTTGTGTTATGGAGGGAGTAGGATGTGCAGAGGGGGAGAGATGTTGTGTTCTGAGTGGAGTAGGATGTATTATGAGTGGGAGTAGGATGTGTTATGAGGGAGAGGATATGTAGAGTGGGGAGTAGGGATGTATGGTGAGTGGGAGTAGGATGTTGTGTTCTGAGTAGGAGTAGGATGTATTATGAGTGGGAGAGATGTGTTATGAGTGGGAGTAGGATGTATTATGAGTGGGAGTAGGATGTGTTATGAGTGGGAGTAGGATGTTGTGTTTTGAGTGGGGAAGGATGTAGTAGCAGTCTAATGTGATTTTATGTCGATTTTCTTCTTTTTATGTCGAATCTTTTGTTTTTATGTCGATTCTCTTTTGTTTTTATGTCGATTCTCTTTTGTTTATGTCGACTCTTGGTTTTATGTCAATTCTCTTGTTTTTTGTTCCATTTTCTTTGTTTTCATCTCGATTCTCTTTTGTTTGTGTCGATTCTCTTCTTTTTTGTCCTTTCTCTTGTATTTATGTCGATTCTCTTTTGATTTATGTCGAATCAGTTTTTGTATTTTTCTGTCGATTTTATTTTGTTTTATATGGAATATTTTTTCGTCGATTCTTTTGTTTTCATATCGATTCTCTTTTGTTTTTCATGTCGATTCTCTTAATTTGCCCCTCAGGAATGTTAACTATCGCGTGTCGTCCAGTAGTTCATCGGAGCAAAGTTCACCCACATTAGGAGAAGCTTATGCATAATGTAGCGTTTGACAGCACACGCTAAAAGGCTCATACAATAATTAATGCTTTTAGCTGAAGATATATGAATGTACACGAAAATATTTGACATTAAAATAAAGTGTGATGAAAATATTGAGACTCTACTCTTAACTTTAAGCTATGCAGTCAGAGTTAAGGTAGAGAATCAAGTCCTCATTAACTGCAAAGTGAACGTTTGTAGTAGAGAGTCTCGGTAATTTTGAGAGCACTAGAAGGTCTCACCTTCCTTCCTCCTCTACTCCTTCCTTCCTCCTCTTCCTCCTCTCCCTCCCTCGTCCTAGCTTATTTCATCTGATGAGTAAAGGCCCTAACGCTACTTGGGGAGGTTAGGTTAGTTAGGCCAGTCATTAGGGAAATAAGCTGGGGTTAGGTAAGTAATCATTAAATAGTGTGTAATCAGGAAATAGGTAGTGTTAATCAGGAAATAAGTTAGTTATGAAATAAGTGTAAATCAAGGAAATAAGCTGGGGTTAGGTTATAATAGAAATAAGCTGGGGTTCGGTTAGGGTAATCATAAGGGAAATAAGCTGGGGTTAGGTGGGGTTAATCATAAGGAAATAGCAGTTGCTAGGTTGGGTTTAGGTGAGGTTCATCATAAATAAAATAAGCTGGGGGTTAATTAGATGTTCTATTCACGTAAGAAATTTCATAAAGAAAAATATATTTAGGTAATGGTACTTATAAATACAAAGAAAATATATTGAATGGTATAGATCAGCTGTGAGAGGAAGTACTGTCCTAAACACGTGTATAATAGATCAGCTGTGAGGAGGAAGTACTGTCCTTAAACACGTAAATAGATCAGCTGTGAGGAGGAAGTACTGTCCTTAACACGTGTAAAATAGATCAGCTGTGAGGAGGAAGTACTGTCTTAAACACGTGTAAAATAGATCAGCTGTGAGGAGGAAGTATTGTCTCCTTAAACACGTGTATAATAGATCAGCTGTGAGGAGGAAGTACTGTCCTTAAACACCTGTATAATAGATCACTGGAGGAGGAAGTACTGTCTTAAACACGTGTATAATAGATCAGCTGTGAGGAGGAAGTACTGTCCTTAAACACGTGTATAATAGATCAGCTGTGAGGAGGAAGTACTGTCCTAAACACGTGTATAATAGATCAGCTGGAGGAGGAAGTACTGTCCTTAAACACCTGTATAATAGATCAGCTGTGAGGAGGAAGTACTGTCTCAAACACGTGTATAATAGATCAGCTGTGAGGAGGAAGTACTGTCCTTAAACACGTGTATAATAGATCAGCTAGAGGAGGAAGTACTGTCCTAAACACGTGTAATAATAGATCAGCTGTGAGGAGGAAGTACTGTCCTAAACACGTGTATAATAGATCAGCTGTGAGGAGGAAGTACTGTCTTAAACACGTGTATAATAGATCAGCTGTGAGGAGGAAGTACTGTCCTAACACGTATAATAGATCACGAGGAGGAAGTACTGTCCTTAAACACCTGTATAATAGATCAGCTGTGAGGAGGAAGTACTGTCCTTAAACACGTGTATAATAGATCAGCTGTGAGGAGGAAGTACTGTCCTAAACACCTGTATAATAGATCAGCTGTGAGGAGGAGTACTGTCCTTAAACACGTGTATAATAGATCAGCTGTGAGGAGGAAGTACTGTCTTAAACACGTGTAAAATAGATCAGCTGTGAGGAGGAAGTACTGTCCTTAAACACGTGTATAATAGATCAGCTGTGAGGAGGAAGTACTGTCCTTAAACACGTGTATAATAGATCAGCTGTGAGGAGGAAGTACTGTCCTTAAACACTTGTATAATAGATCAGCTGTGAAGAGGAAGTACTGTCCTTAATCACTCCCAAGACGTAAATAATGGAGAGGGGGTTTTAGTTGGGTCGCGGCCAGCAAGGATGAAATGTAACACAAGTTGATGACTGATGCGCTGTTTGTAGCTGTTGTTATTTTTGTTTGACGTTATTATTATTTTTGTTTGTCGCTATTATTATTATTTTTGTTTGTCGTTATTATTTTGTCGTTATTATTATATTTTTTAACGTTATTATTTTATTTTTTTACGTTATTATTATATTTTTTAACGTTATTATTATTTTTATTTGTCGCTATTATTATTTTTATTTGTCGCTATTATTATTTCTGTTTGTCGCTATTATTTTTTGGTAGAGTTGAGGAATAATTGGTACCATAAAATACACTTGGTCAAGGTATTGGAAATTTTAATACCTAACCTAATCCCAATTCATTAGGATCGGTTCCAGTCATAATGGGCCCCAGTTCATAGATCCCAATCCCATTATGTTCCAATCGCAATGGAACCAATCTCTGTGTTTTGTCTTGCTTCGAAACTGTTCACTGAAACGTGACCATTAAGGTTTGAAACTGTTCACTGAAATGTTTAGACCATTGCTTTCAAACTGTTCACTGAAACGTTTAGAGCCATTAACTCGAAACCGTTCACTGAAACGTTTAGAATTAATTCGAAACTGTTCACTGAAAGAGACCATTGCTTTGAACTGTTCACGAAACGTTTAGACCATTAAGTTTCGAAACTGTTCACTGAAACGTTTAGACCATTGCTTTGAAACCGTTCACTGAAACGTTTAGGACCATTGCTTTGAAACGTTCACTGAAACGTTTAGACCATTAAATCTTCGAAACTGTTCACTGAAACGTTTAGACCATTAACTTTTCGAAACTGTTCACTGAAACGTTTAGACCATTAAGCTTTGAACTGTTCACTGAAACGTTTAGGACCATTGCTTTGAAACTGGTCACTGAAACGTTTAGACCATTAAACTTTGAAACTGGTCACTGAACAAGACCATTGCTTCAAACTTACTGCAACGTTTAGGACCAATAAGCTTTGAAACTGTTACTGAAACGTTTAAACCATTAAACTTTGAAACTGGTCACTGAAACGTTTAGCCACTAAGTTTCGAAACTGTTCACTGCAACGTTTTAGACCAATAAGCTTTGAAACTGTGACTGAAACGTCTCGACCATTAAGCTTTGAACCGTTCACTGAAATGTTTAGAGTAGACCATTGCTTTGAAAATGGTCACCAAACGTCTCGAACATTAAGCTTCGAAACTTTCACTGCAACGTTTAGACCATTGCTTTGAAACTGGTCACCAAAACGTCTTGACCATTAAGCTTCGAAATTGTTCACTGCAACGTTTAGACCATTAAGCTTTAGCTGGTCACTGAAACGTCTCGATGAAGATCCTATTATTTTACACATATTATTATTGTTGTTATTGTTATTATATTATTATTATTTTACATACACAACACAATTTTATTAATATTACTATTGTTACATATTATATATTATTATTATTATTATTATTATTATTATTATTATTATTATTATTATTATTATTATTATTATTACATTATTATTATTATTATTATTATTATTATTATTATTATTATTATTATTATTATTAGTTATTATTATTGTTATTATTATCACACACCACCACCACCACCACCACATTACATTGTCATCACTACCACCATTGCCTCACCACCACCACCACTGTCACCTCCTCAACTGTCACCACCACCGTTCGCCATCATTCTGGTTCTACACACCACTTCTTACACATCTCTGTCAACACCATCATCATCATTATCCCCATCTCATCACCACCATCACTCATCATCACTGTCATCATCATCATCACCACTATCACTTCTATTATTGCACATTGTTGTTGCTGTTGCTTGTTGCTGTTGGTTGCTTGTTGTTGTTGGTTGTCAGTTGGTGCTGCTGGTTTCTTTGCCGTTGCCGTTGTTGCTGTTGCCGTTGGTTGCTTGCTTGCTGTTGTTGTTGTTGTTGTTGCTTGTTGCTGTTGGTTGTTGGTTGTTGTTGCTGTTGTTGCTTCGTTGTTGGTTGGTTGGGTTGGTTGTCGTTTCTGGTTGTTGTTGTTGTCTGTTGTTGTTGTTGCTTGTTGCTTTTGGTTGTTGCTTCGTTTGCTGTTGCTGTTGTTGTTGGTTGTCGTTGCTGTTGCTGGTTGTTGTTGTTGCTGGTTGTTGTTGGTTGCTGTTGGTTGCTTGTTGCTGGTTGTTGTTGCTTGTTGTTGCTCGTTGTTGCTGTTGTTGCTCGTTGTTGGTTGCTGTTGTTGTTGGGTTGTTGCGGTTGCTTGTTGCTGTTGCTGTTGCTGTTGTGTTGCTGGTTGCTGTTTGCTGTTGTTGGTTATTTTGTCACACACACACACACACACACTTGGACACTGTCATCATCATCACCACCATCATCACTGCTCACATCATCATCACCACTCACTGTCTGTCACACACTGTCACTTATCATTGCTGTTGTCTGCTTGGCTCTGGCTTTCTGGCTGGTTGGTTTTTGCTGTTGGCTTGTCATTGTGGTTTCGTCGTTTCGTCTGTCATTCTGTTGCTTGTTGGTTGTTTCTGTTGTTGCTTGTTGCGCTTGCTGGCTGGGGTTTGCTGTTATTGTTCCTGTCTGTCGGTTGTTGTCAGTTGTCAGTTGTTGCTGTTGCTCGCCTGTTTGCTTGTTGTTGCCGTCATTGGCTGGCTTGTCGTTGCTTGCTGTTGGTTGTTGTTGCTGTTGTTGTTGCTGTTGTTGCTTGCTGTTTGTTGTTGTTGTTGCTGTTGTTGCTGTTGCTGTTGCTGTTGTTGCTTGCTGTTGCTTGCTTGTTGTTGTTGCTGTTGTTGTTGTTGTTGCTTTTGTTGTTGTTGCTGTTGCTGTTGTTGTTGTTGTTGTTGTTGTTGTTGTTGTTGTTGTTGTTGTTGTTGTTGTTGTTGTTGTTGTTGTTGTTGTTGCTGTTGTTGGTTAATAAGTTGTTGTTGTTGTTTACTATAAGATACCATTAACTCACAATAACTCACCGGATGATATATATATATATGATCAAATAAACCGCTATAGCGTAGTTATATAGCATACAGTATATGTTTACTGTATGAAATATATTTGGTTGCTTGACCGATATAAAGTTTTTAGACTTTGATCGTATAAACTTTGCAGACGTTGTTGAAAAACACTTGAATTAGTGATGAAGGGAGAGGAAAATATATTTGGGCTGTGTTGATTAGTGTGTCGGTCGACTAATTGGGGTGTGGGGTGCTGGTGGTGGTGTGTGTGGGGGTGATGGGTATATGTGTGTGGGGGTGGTGGGTGTATGTGTGTGGGGGTGATGGATGATGTGTGTGTGGGGTGATGGGTGTGTATGTGTGTGTGTGTATGTGTGTGGGGGTGTATGTGTGTGGGGGTGGGTGTATGTGTGTGGGGGTGATGTGTGGGGGTGGTGTGTGTGTGGGGTGATGGGTGTATGTGTGTGTGGGGGTGGTGGGTGTATGTGTGTGGGGGTGGTGTATGTGTGTGGGGGTGGGTATGTGTGTGGGGTGATGTGTGTGGGGGTGGGTGTATGTGTGTGGGGGTGGTGGGTGTATGTGTGTGGGGGGGTGGTGGGTGTATGTGTGGGGGTGGTGGGTGGTGCGTGTTTAAATTGCATTTGTCTGTGTACTTGTATTCACACATATGTGTATATGCTTGTATCCATGTATATATATGTGGGTATGTGTATATGTTAGTATGTTTACCTACATGTATGAGTGTGTGTGTACTGGAGTGATTTACATATTAGTGACCCACCTCCACTCCACTTCCTTTTGTTGATGACTGTAGGAGGGAGGAGGGACACTGCAGCCCACCACACCTCCACCTCCTGCCCGCCCGCCCACGCGTTCAATACTACCAGGAAGGACACTGCCTGCCCAGTAGAGCAGTAGTACCTACCAATTAAACGGTTTACGTGACAGTACCTACCCAATAGATGACCTGGGAGGACAGTACCTACACACTAGAGGACCTGGGAAGACAGTACCTATCCACTAGAGAGTCTGGAAGGACAGTACTCTACCCACTAGATGACCTGGGAGGACAGTACCACACACTAGAGGACCTGGGAGGACAGTACCTTCCCCACTAGATGACCTGGGAGGACAGTACTACCCACTAGAGGGCCTGGGAGGACACCACCCACTAGAGGGCCTGGAGGACAGTACCTACCCACTAGAGGGTCTGGGAGGACAGCACCCACCCACCAGGGCCTGGGACAGTCACCCACCAGGAGGGCCTGGGAGGACAGTACCACCCACCAGGAGGGCCTGGGAGGACAGTACCCACCCACCAGAGGGCCTGGGAGGACAGTACCCACCCACTGGAGGCCTGGGAGACAGTACCCACCACCAGAGGCCTGGGAGGACAGTACCCACCCACTGGAGGGCCTGGGAGGACAGTACCTCCCCACTGGAAGGCCTGGGAGGACAGTACGTACCCATTAGATGGTCTGGGAGGACAGGACCTACCCACTGGAGGGCCTGGGAGGACAGCACCTACCCACTAGAGGGTCTGGGAGGACAGTACCTACCACTGAGGGCCTGGGAGGACAGTGCACCTACCCACTGAGGGCCTGGAGGACAGTACCACCACTGAGGGGCCTGGGAAGACAGTACCCACCCAATAGAGGGCCTGAGGACAGTACCCACCACCAGAGGGCCTGAAGGACAGTACCTACCCACTGGAGGGCCTGGAGGACAGTACCTCCCACTGGAAGGCCTGGGAGGACAGTACGTACCCACTAGATGGTCTGGGAGGACAGGACCTACCACTGGAGGGCCTGGGAGGACAGTACCTCACCACTAGAGGGTCTGGAGAAGGTGCACTACCCACTGGAGGGCCTGGGAGGACAGTACCTACCCAGGAGAGTGCCAGTAGGCTCTAGGTGAGGTAGAGGTCAGGCGGTCTTGGCAACACCCCGGCAGCTGGTCGGCGGTAGTAAACGTTGCCAGCGAACGTCTTTTGTTTTTTCTCCCTCCACGAGGTGAATGTAAACAAACACTAATGGCGAGGACATCAGTGAGCAGTGCATTCTGACTCTGACATAATGAGTGAAGACGGTAAACTGACGGGAGGGTCTATATCTGTCTGTCTTATCTGTCAGTGTCTGATAATGAGTGAAGACGGTAAACTGACGCAAGGGTTTACCTCTGTCCGTCTTGTCTGTCAGTGTCTGATAATGAGTGAAGACGGTAAACTGACGCAAGGGTTTACCTCTGTCCGTCTTGTCTGTCAGTGTCTATAATGAGTGAAGACGGTAAACTGACGCAAGGGTTTACCCTCTGTCCGGTCTGTCAGTGTCTGATAATGAGTGAAGACGGTAAACTGACGCAAGGGTTTACCTCTGTCCGTCTTGTTCGTCAGTGTCTGGATAATGAGTGAAGACTGGTAAACTGACGCGAGGATCTATTCTCTTTCTTTTGTCTCTCACCTTGTCTCTTGTCTCACTTTTTTCATTATCTCTCACTTTCTTTTGTTTCTCACTTCTCTGTCTCTTACCATCTCTTGTGTTCTCTCACTTTCTCTTTGCCCCACACTTTCTGTGTCTCACCTTCTGTTTGTCTTTTCACTTTATTGTATTCACTGTCTCACCTTCTCTTGTTACTGTTGTGATTGTGTATGAGAGAGAGAGAGAGAGAGAGAGAGAGAGAGAGAGAGAGAGAGAGAGAGAGTTAAGCCACTCGACATAACAGCCATTTACCTCTCACTGGACGAGATAAACGAAGCCATTTTTCCTCCTCATTAATTACACGTTATGGCTTGTAATTACACGATGAGAGAGAGTCAGGGGTATTAATTACACGTACTGGCCTTTGATTGGCTGAATTACTACGTGGGCATTATGGGTAACCGTATTTATAGGAGAGGATGGTCATGTGACTTTTTTTTGTTTACTGTTCTTGTGTTTTTTTTTCTTTTGTTGACATGACTTTTGTTTTTTACTTAGGTTGTGTTTTTTGTTTCCCTTGTTTACATCACTTGTTTTTGTTTACACTCTTATGTTTTTTTTTTACTTGTGTTTTTGTTTATATCTTTAGTTTGTTTTTGTTTTTTACTTTGTGTTTTGGTTTTGTTTTACTGTCGCTAGTTTGATCTTAGGGAGGGCTTCTCAGTCCACCCAGCTGTAAATGGCAATTTCGCCCCGCTTTTTTTTTTTTTTTTTTTTATTTATTTTTTAACCTAACATTACAACTTAAGGAGGTGGGGAAGGGGTAGGTGGTGGTATGTGGGCAGAGGGGAGGGAGTATGTAGGGGGAGAGGGGTTGGGGGTTACGTGGGGGAGGGTGGGCATCGAGTGCAGTGCTCACCCGGCTGTACCTCCGTGTGTACTGAAGGTTAACTGTACTGTGTGGTGCATCTTATAGGACCCACCCAGAGGCTACATGGTCCTACTCCAGCTGACATGCACAGGTGGGGGAGGTCTGAGTGTACACAGCACTAACAGACACTGCACAATACTCAATACTCATGATGGTCTGATAAATAATCTGGTTCTACTCTCACTTACGACAAATTTAGGAGTGAAAATTTCTATTACGAACATTTGAGATTTTTACCCTTGTGTCGTAGCTTAAGAGAGAGAGAGAGAGAGAGAGAGAGAGAGAGAGAGAGAGAGAGAGAGAGAGAGAGCGCATATCCGGTGACCCCTACCAAGTCTTTTACACAGGCTTATGGTCTACCTGGGGGGAGGGTATTGACTGGAGAGATGGGGGGAGGGGCATGGATGGGGGAGGAAGAGGTAGGGTGATGGAGTGAAGGGTAGTCGGGAAGAAGCAGGTGTGGGGAGGGTGGAGGATGGAGTTGAAGGTGGAGGTGTGATTGAGTTTAGAGGTGGAGGCGGAGTGGGGAGATCGGGTGGGGTGGGGGTGGAAGAGTGGGGATAAAGAGAGAGAGAGAGTAACTGAATTAATCAATATAGTAGAGTGTGTGTAGAGGAGGTGTAGTACGGAGGGGGTAGGGAGGAGAGACGGAGGAGGGTCAAAGGGTGGAGGGGGGGTAAGGAGTACAGGGGGGAGGAGGCAGGTGGGGAGAGGGAGGGAGGTGGGTAGGGAGAGGAGGAGGCGGGTGGGGAGAGGGAGGGAGGTGGGTGGGGAGAGGAAGGGGAGGTAGGTGAGGAGGAGGAGGCGGGTGGGGAGAGGAGGAGGCAGGTGGGGAGAGGAGGCAGGAGGGGGAGGAGGAGGTAGTGGGGAGAAGGTGGGTGGGGAGGGAGGCAGGTGGGGAGGAGGCAGGTGGGGAGAGGAGGAGGCAGGTGGGGAGAGAAGGTGGGGAGGGAGGAGGCAGGGTGGGGAGAGGAGGGAGGCAGGTGGGGAGAGGAGGAGGCGGGTGGGGAGGAGGGAGGGGGGGGGGAGGAGGGTGGGTAGGGAGGAGGAGGAGGCAGGTAGGGAGGAGGTGAGTGGGAGAGAAGGAGGTAGGTGGGGAGAGAAGGAGGCGGTGGGGAGGAGGAGGGAGGCAGGTGGGGAGAGAGAGAGGAGGAGGTGGGGAGAGGGAGGTGGTGAAGGGAGGGAGGGGGGTAGGGAGAGGAGGAGGGCAGGTAGGGAGAGGAGGAGGCAGGTAGGGAGAGGGAGGCAGGCAGGGTGGGGAGGAGGAGGAGGGGAGGTGGGGAGGAGAGGAGGAGGTGGGTGGGGAGAGGAGGAGGTGGGGAGAGGAGGAGGCAGGGTGGGGAGAGGAGGAGGCGGGTGAGGGAGGGGAAGGGAGGCTGGTGGGGAGAGAGAGGGCAGGTGGAGAGTGTTAAAGGTGTGGTGGTAGGTCGGTCAAAGATCAAGGTATCTATACCCCAGGAGTCTCATTTGTATAAAGAACTGAATAATGCCTTTTTTTTTTTCTCCAAAGGCCTACAATGTGTGGGTTTGATTTTTTTTCTGCGGTTAGAGAGAGAGAGAGAGAGATGGTAAATGGGTAAACAAAGTTAAATCAATGAGTAAACACTCACGTCAAGAGATGGGTTAATGGGTAAGAGTCGGTGGTTGTTGTGGTAGTGGTGGTGATAGTGGTGGTGGTAGTAGTAGTGGCTGGTAATGGTAGTGATGGTGGTGGTGGTGGTGGGGACCGGGGGCAGTATTGGTGGCAGTAGTAGTACTAGTGGTAGTGGTAGTGGGGCTAGTGGCGAAGTGGCAGTAGTAATAATAGTGGTAGTGGTTAATTTTAAAGTTAGTGGTAGTGATGGTGGTGGTAGTAGTGGGCGGCGAGGTGGCAGTAGTAGTAATAGTGGTAGTGGTAGTGGTGGTGTGGTGGGCAGCGAGGTGGCAGTAGTAGTAATAGTGGTAGTGGTTAATTTTGGGTAGTGGTAGTGATGGTGGGGTGGTGTAGTGGGCAGCGAGGAGGTGGCATCGGTGCCAAAAATATACAGGGTAAAGTAGCGGTGTGGGGGAGAGAGAGGAGGAAGGAGGGAGGTGGGAGAAAGAGGGAAGAGGGAAAGGGGGGGGGGGAAGAGGGGGAGAAGGGGATGGAGGAGAAAGGGAGGGAGGGGAGAGGGGGAGGAAGGGGGGTCAAGGAGCACTAGCCTTGGGGATGCGACCATCTTACCTGCCTGTTTTTTATTTTTGTTTTATTCAGCCTTTTATTTTTGTTAGTATTCATTATTTTGTTCTTTTTTGTTTTTATTGGCTTTTGTTTTTTGTTTATTGTCGTATATTCTGAGAAGTCCTGTGTGTTGTGTGTAATAAAATAATAATAATAAACGGTTTATTAATAGAGTTGCAGCCGGTGGCTGAAAATATACAAACTTACATGTGATTTGAACATAGTAATACGTTGAATACATTTACAGGGCTGTACAGTACATAAATCAGGGAGTTGTTTATTATTTAACAATAGATGGGATGGTGCTATTCTTATATCTATCGGTGCGGGGGCTCTTATGGGCTGAATTTTGTTGTAGTGAGGGACTGCGCGAGTTGGGTGAGGGGGCTGCAGGGGGCAGGAGGTGGCGATGACAGGGGTGGTGCAGTAGTCTGCAAACCCTGCTAGTGCTTGGTGGTGGAGGTCACTGAGGGATGGCATTTCCGGGGTGGAGAGAGGCGTTGGTGTGGCCTGAGTAGTCTGCGCCGAGCATGATTCTGCGGCCCTTTTTCTATACCTTCTCTAGCTGACGTTGTTGGGTAGAGTTGAGAGAAGACGACCAGGCTGGTGACGCATACGTTAGTTTGGGGAGAATAAAGGCGTTGTAGATGGTCCTCAGCTCTGGCGTGGGTCCCCCAAGTGACCTGAGTCGTCGTAGCATGTAGAGTCGGTACAAGGCTGCTTTGATTGTGTTGTTTACATGGGCCTTCCAGTCCAGTTTGTGGTCTATGGTAACACCCAGGAGTTTGGCAGACTGCACTAACTGGAGAGGATGGGCACCCACTGTGACTGCTGGAACTTGCACTGGAGTGGTGGCGGTATTGATGTGCATTACTACGGTTTTGGTGTGGTTGATGGTGACCTTGTTCTCCGTAGTCCATGCCTGTAGCCTGTCCAGGGTGCCTTGTAGCGATGAGTAGTCTGGTGCGGTGTTGTCCACTGTAACCCCCACAGTGCAGTCATCCACATACTTCCACCTGTGAGGAGTATCCGATAGAGCGTCGTTGATCAGGATTAGGAAGCACAGTGGAGAACACTGCAGGTGAGGTGTTGTAATGTGGAGACCAAGCCCTGGTACCTCACTGTCTGACGAAGCTCGCTCAAGAAATCAGTGAGCCATGAGACCAGGTTGGTGGGCAGCCCTAGTGCAATAGCCTTGTTGATAACAGTGCAGTGATCAACAAGGTCAAAAGCCTTCCTAAAGTCAACAAGGGCAACGGCCAGTGATGTCTTACATGTGTGTGTGTGTGTGTGTGTGGGTGTGTGTGTGTGTGTGTGTATGTATGTATGTAGAAGTAGCGTTGCTGACCCTGATTGAAGCGGTGCACATTGTAAAGGGGTGACCAGTCTCTCTCTCTCTCTCTCTCTCTCTCTCTCTCTCGTTCGTTATTGTGTGTTGTTATTGTCGTTCATTGTTATCGGTCTGTACTGTTCGCGTGATGTTATTCCGGCACTTGTTTTCGATAGCTTTTGTTTTATGGAGGGGGGTTATAAAAATTCGCGCGCTTTTGTGAACGCTTTTGTTTTTCAGGGGTTGTTGTTGTTGTCGTTATTGTTTATCGTTTGGGTTATTATTTTAGAAGTTAATTCGTTATCTTAGCTTTTGTTTATTGTTGTTTTAACTTTGCTTTGGATGTTTTAGCTCTTGTTTATCGTTATTGCTATTCATTTAGCTTTGATATGGTTGTTTTAGCTTCTGTTGTTTATCGGTATTGTTATTGTTTTAGCTCTTGTTTATCGTTAATGTGGATACTTTAGCTGTTATTTACCATTGTTGATGTTGTTGTTGTTTTAGCTTTCTATTTTGTTTTTAGCTTTAGTATTGTAATTAGTTCTCTCCTCCTTTGGTTTTTGTTGATTAATTTTTTTTATTTGATCTCTCTCTCTCTCTCTCTCTCTCTCTCTCTCTCTCTCTCTCTCTCTCTCTCTCTCTCTCTCTCTCTCTCTCTTCTTATGCTAATTCATGGTCTCTTAACTTCTCTTATCTCTCTTTCTATTCCATTTATTCTTTCTTTCTTCTTTTTCTCATGCACAGATTTGGCTGATATCTTCTTCCTCTTCCTCCTCTTCCACCTTCCTTCTCCACCTTCCTTAATTCCTCTTCCTCCTCCTACCTCCTCCTCCACCATAACTCTTGCTCCTCCATCCTCCTCCTCCTCCTCCTCCTCTCTCCTCCTCCTCCTCCTCCCTCCTCCCTGCTCTTCCTCCTCCTTCCTCTTCCTCCTCCTCTTCCTCCTCCTCTTCCTCCTCCCCTCCTCCTCCTCCTCCACTCTTCTCCTCCTGCTCTTCTCTCCTCCCTTCCTCTTCCTCCTCCTCTTCCTCTCCTCCTCCTCCTCCTCCTCCTCCCCTCCCCTTCCTCTTCCTCCTCCTCCTCCTCCCCTCCTCCTCCTCCTCCTCCTCCTCCTCCATAACTCAACTCATCTGCTTCCACCAAACCTTCTAGCTAGTGGCGTGGTCCTCCTCCCAGAGTGAGAGCCATCAAGAGCTACACCTTGAGCTATAAATTGTACCTCCGTGATCCATCTGTGTGTGTGTGTGAGCCATCAGAGCTACATGAGCTATAAATTACTGCCTCCGTAGTCCATCTGTGTGTGTGTGTGTGTGTGTGTGTGTGTGTGTGTGTGTGTGTGTGTGTGTGTGTGTGTGTGTGTGTGTGTGTGTGTGAGCCATCAAGAGCTACACCTTGAGCTATAAATTACTGCCTCCGTAGTCCATCTGTGTGTGTGTGTGTGTGTGTGTGTGTGTGTGTGTGTGTGTGTGTGTGTGTGAGCCATCAAGAGCTACACCTTGAGCTATAAATTACTGCCTCCGTGATCCATCTGTGTGTGTGTGAGCCATCAAGAGCTACACCTTGAGCTATAAATTACTGCCTCCGTGATCCACCTGTGTGTGTGTGCGTGTGTGTGTGTGTGTGTAATAATAATAATAATAATAATTAACGGTTTATTGAAAGAGCTTGGCAGTCAGAAGGCTGAAAATATACAGTTACATATTTGGGGAATGGGTTACGAATTACAAATAATATACAAGTAACATAAGTGACACAAATAAGACATATAATAGCTAGATGGGGAAAAGCTCAAACTACAGTTCATTTCAACATAGTGACAGTGTAAGGAGCAGTGTTTACTGGGAGTGAATACACTGATTTATTACAAGTTATTGATAATGTTTACAATGGTTGGGACTGGGCTGTTCTTATAGCGATCAGTTCGTGCACGTATGGGCTGGATGCGGTTGTGGTGTCGAACAGCAATTCTCGGACAAGGGATCTCAGGTGGTAGTAGGAGCCGGTGTCGGGGATGGTGTAGAAGCTTCTTACCAAATTTGCAGATGAGGCCGTGGTGATGGTCAGTGAGAGTCGAAAGGGTCAGTGTGTTGAGCGCTTCTTGATATGTGGAGTAGGAAGGGGAGAAAATAATCTTGCATGCCCTCTTTTGCACTTTTTCTAGGTGTTTACGTTGTGTGGCATTTAGGGAGGAAGACCAGGTGGGGGAGGCATAGGTGAGCTTGGGAAGTATGAATGTTGTGTATACACTGAGGAGCTTGTGTGCAGGAACCTGGGAGGGACTTGGAGGTCGGCGGAGGAGGTGGAGACGGAAACTGGAGGATTTGACAACTTCACTGACGTGTGGTTTCCAATTTAGTTTGTTGTCTATGGTGACGCTGAGAGCTTGTGAATTCACAACCTGGAGTGTGTTCGGACCTAGAGTAATGGAAGGAGGTGGACAATGTCGGAGGAGAGGGTTGATGTGCATAACCATGGTCTTGGTATGGTTGATGGTGACATGGTTGTTGGTGGCCCAGCTTTGGAGACTGTTCAATAAATCCTGAAGGGCGGTATAGTTGGGAGCAGAATTGTTGACGCTGATCCCAATGGTGGAGTCGTCGACATATTTCCAGCGAGCAGGGTTTTCTCTTAGGGCATCATTGATGAGCATAAGGAAGCAGAGTGGTCCCATCTTGGTGCCTTGGGGGACGCCACAGGTGAGTGACTGAAAGGTGAGACAGCCCTCGGAAGCGTAAGCAGCTTGGCGTCGGTCAATGAGGAAGTCTGTGTTATGGTATAAGACTTCTCCGGAAGCCTGAGGTCAATAGCTTTGTTGATGATTATATTGTGGTCGACTAGGTCGAACGCTTTAGTGAATCAATGGCTATGGCTAGGCCATAGACATTTTCTCACTTTGAGATGGCGGTATATGTAATCGAGAAAGCTGGCAAGACAGTGAGTGGTGGAGGAAGTTTTCATGTTGCCAAATTGCTGAGGGTCTACGACTCCTGCAATATCAGCATAAGCCCAGTCAAACACAAAACTTTCACAGATTAGGCTGGGTATTGGGGGTGATTGCAATAGGTCGTAGCTGATTTAAGGATTGTGGGCTGGTTGACTTGGGCACTGGTGATACATAAGAGGTCTTCCAGTCAGCTGGGCATCTGGCTTGACTGAGAGAAGCATTGATGATGGCGCAGAGGGGTTTAGCAAGCTCCGGGGAGAACTCCTTGAAGAGTTTCATTGGTAAGTCAATGGGTGTGTGTGTGTGTGTGTGTGTGTGTGTGTTTTTGTATCTTGGATTATTTTTATTGTTGACTTTATTTACTTTTTTTAATAGATTTTCTTTCCTTCTTAATTTAATGGCCCAGACATTTGGGAATTTAATGGCCCAGACATTTGGGAATTTAATGGCCCTGACATTTGGGAATCTAATGGCCCAGACATTTGGGAATCTAATGGCCCAGACATTTGGGAATTTAATGGCCCAGACATTTGGGAATCTAATGGCCCAGACATTTGGGAATTTAATGGCCCAGACATTTGGGAATTTAATGGCCCTGACATTTGGGAATCTAATGGCCCAGACATTTGGGAATCTAATGGCCCAGACATTTGGGAATTTAATGGCCCAGACATTTGGGAATCTAATGCCCAGACATTTGGGAATTCTGAATGCCCAGACATTTGGGGAATCTAATGGCCCAGACATTTGGGAATTTAATGGCCCTGACATTTGGGGATTGAATGTCCCAGACATTTGGGAATTTAATGGCCCAGACATTTGGGAATCTAATGGCCCAGACATTTGGGAATTTAATGGCCCAGACATTTGGGAATCTAATGGCCCAGACATTTGGGAATTTAATGGCCCAGACATTTGGGGATTGAATGGCCCAGACATTTGGGAATCTAATGGGCCGGACATTTGGGAATCTAATAGTTTGGGAATTTAATAGCCCAGACATTTGGGAATCTAATAGCTGAACATTTGGAATTTAATATGAACATTTGGGGATTGAATAGCCCAGACATTTGGGAATCTAATGGGCCGGACACCTGAATTTAATGGCCGGACATCAGAATTTAGCCAGACATCAGAATTTAAGTCCCGGACATCAAATTTAATGGCCCGGACATCCGAATTTAATGGACATCAGAATTTAATAAGCGGACATCAAATTTAATAATGATGATCGTTTTAAAACTCTATTACTCATACACAGGTCCTTCTCTTATATTTTTTATATTTGATATACGAGGTAAACATTAACTTTTTGTGTATGTATGATAATCATGTATGTATGTTAATACCTTGTATGTATATGTATGTAACCTTGTATGTATGTATGTATGTATGTAAAGCTGTCACGCCAATAAGTCGCCACCACACACCAGACCCTCATAAGCATCTCTGTATTACTCTTCCCCCTTGTTCAGTATTTACACCATGAAGCTGCCGTGTTGACCTTTACCCTCCCCCGTCAAAACATTTAGGTCTGACCTTTATCAGCTGATCGTCCCGGGAGGTAAACATTCTATCCTTTGTTTTACTTGTCACTGATCCCGGCACTGTATTTGTTTATTTGTTTGCTTGTTTATTTGTATCTTTTTTTTTTTTTTTTTTTAAGGCTGATCTGCTATGTTATCTTCTTCATCACCTCTGCTCATGTCTGCCTTCAATGTCACCTCTCTACTCTGTGTCACCTTCACCTCTGCTCATGTCACCATCGCTTATCTATGTCACCTTCATTCACCTCATGTATTACCTTTATGTCCCTCTATTTCATGTCACCTTCATCACCTCTGCTCATGTCACCTTCATCACACCTCTGCTCATGTCACCCTTCATGTCACCTCTGTTCATTGTCACCTTCATCATCCTATGCTCATTCACTTCATCCCTCTGCTCATGTCACCTTCATCACCTCTGTTCATGTCACTCATCATCACTTCTGTTCATGTCACCTTCATCACTTCTGCTCATGTCACCATCATCCTTATGCTCATGTCACCATCTCACCTATGCTCATGTCACCTTCATCACCTCTGCTCATGTCACCCATCACCTATGCTCATGTCACATCATCACCTCTGCTCATGTCACCCATCACTCACCTCTGCTCATGTCACCATCATTACCTCTTCTCATGTCACCTTTATCACTTCTGCTCATGTCACCATCACCTATGCTCATGTCCACCATATCACCTCTGCTCATTCACCATCTATCACCTCTGCTCATCATCCACCATCACTTCTGCTCATGTCATCTCACCTCTGCTCATGTCACCATCACCTTTGCTCATGTCACCATCACCTCTGCTCATGTCACCATCACCTTTGCTCATGTCACCATCACCTCTGCTCATGTCACCATCACCTACGCTCATGTCACCATCACTATGCTCATGTCACCATCACCTATGCTCATGTCACCATCACCTATGTTCATGTCACCATCACCTACGCTCCATGTCACCATCACCTACGCTCATGGCACCATCACCTACGCTCATGTCACCATACTCGCTCATGCTACCATCACCTACGCTCATGTCACCATCACTATGCTCATGTCACCATCACCTTTGCTCATGTCACCATCACCTTTGCTCATGTCACCATCACCTCTGCTCATGTCACCATCACCTATGCTCATGTCACCATCACCTTTGCTCATGTCACCATCACCTATGCTCATGTCACCATCACCTTTGCTCATGTCACCATCACCTTTGCTCATGTCACCATCACCTTTGCTCATGTCACCATCACCCTATGCTCATGTCTGCATCACCTATGTCATGTCACCATCACCTACGCTCATGTCACCATCACCTACGCTCATGTCACCATCACCTATGCTCATGTCACCATCACCTATGCTCATGTCACCATCACCTACGCTCATGTCACCATCACCTACGCTCATGTCACCATCACCACGCTCATGTCACCATCATCACTTCTATTCCTATCAGATTTTCCTCTCAGTTATCCCAGCTTTTATTGTCATTTCTTTCGTTACCTTCTTACACTTCTTTCTTCCGTTCATTCTCCCTGTCTGTCTGTCTGTCTGTCTGTACCTTGTTATGGGAGGGAAGGTTTTAACTCTTGAGGCCCCATCCTTGTGTTGCAGTGTGGTTCAGTCTGTGTATGTATGTATGTATGTGTGTGTATATGTATGTGTGTGTTTATGTATGTGTGTGTATATGTATGTGTGTGTATGTATGTATGTATGTATTTGTTTGTATGTGTATATGTATGTATGTATGCGTCTGTATGTACTGTATGTATGTACTAGTATGTATGTATGTATGTATGTATGAATGTACTAGTATGTATGTATGTACTATTATGTATGTATGTCTGTGTATATAGTATATGCATGTATGTATGTATGTGTTCGTATGAACGTATATATGTATGTGTGTGTGTGTGAATGTATGTATGTATGCATGTGTGTGTTTGTGTGAATATAAGTATGTATATATGTACGTATCTATGTTGTATGTATGTACTAGTATGTATGTATGTATGTATGTACTAGTATGTATGTATGTATGTATGTACTAGTATGTATGTATGTATGTATGTACTAGTATGTATGTATGTATGTATGTTTGTGTGTTTGTGTGTGTGTGAATGTATGTATATATATATATATATATATATATATATATATATATATATTTATATATGCATGTATGTATGTATGTATCTAGTATGTATGTATGTATGTACTAGTATGTATGTATGTATGTATGTATGTACTAGTATGTATGTATGTATGTATGTACTAGTATGTATGTACTCGTATGTATGTATGTATGTATGTATGTATGTGTGTTTGTGCGTGTGAATGTATGTATACATGTATGTGTATATGCATGTATGTATGTGTGTGTATGCCGCAGCACCTCCCCCATGACCTTTCCGTCTGTTAGCGTACATAACCCTTAACCTTCCTATTCTGTCATGTTCTCTTGCTTTCCACTCGTCTGCCATCAATCCTCTCTTGTTTTAGTCTTTTTCTCTTCAATTCTCTCACATTTTATCCTCTTTTCCTCTTTCTTTCTTTCCTTTTTAATCCTTTCTTATTTTTTTTATAATTTTCTCTTTCTCTTCCATTTATTATCTTCGTCTTCTTCTCTTATTTGCTCTTTTTTTTCCTTTTCTCTTTCTTTTTCTCTTCAATTATCTCCTATTTTATCCTCTTTTTCTCATTTTGTCTTTCTTCCCTTTAATTCTCTTATTTTTTTCTTGTTTCTCCTTTTTTCTTTCTGTTCCATTTATAATCTTCGTCTCTTTTATCCTCTCTTATTTTCTCCTCTTTTTCCCCCTATTCTCTTTCTCTTCCATTTATTACCTTCGTCTCTTTATTTTCTCCTCTTTCTCCTTTTAATATTTCTCATTTATTTATCATCTTCGTCTATTTTTTCCTTAACCTAGAGTTGTTTTTGTTTTTTTCAAAGACTTTATTTCATGTTCTTTTTATTTCCTCTCTGTTCCAGTATTATTTTTCCTTGAGGATTTTTCCCAACCTTTTCATTTACATTTTTTTCTTCCTTTGTCACTTAGGCCATTTTTTTCCCTCCTCTTCCTTCTCTCCTCCTACTCTTCCTCTCCTCCGTTCTAATAATCCTCTCTCCTTTGATCTCAAGAGGCGCCGCCATCCACTCTCTCTCTCTCTCTCTCTCTCTCTCTCTCTCTCTCTCTCTCTCTCTCTCTCTCTTCAACTTAGTACTGGAAGGTGGTCAAAGTCTTCCTCTGCACACATACTGTCTTTGTCACCTAGTACTCGTCTGTGTCCACCTAGTACTCGTCTGTGTCACCTAGTACCTGTCTCACCTTGTACTCGTATCACCTAGGTCTCACCTTGTACTTGTATCACCTAGTACCTGTCTCACCTTGTACTCGTATCACCTAGTACCTGCCTGTCTCCTTATACTCATATCACCTAGTACCTGCCTGTCACCTTAGTCTCGTATCACCTAGTACCTGTCTCACCTTGTACTCTGTCACCTAGTACCTGCCTGTCACCGTACTCATGTCACCTAGTACCTGTCTCACCTTGTACTCGTATCACCTAGTACCTGTCTCACCTTGTACTCGTATCACCTAGTACCTGTCTGTCTCCTTACTGTATCACCTAGTACCTGTCTCACCTTGTACTCGTGTCACCTAGTACTCCTCACCTTGTACTGTATCACCTAGTACCTGTCTCACCTTGTACCGTATCACCTAGTACCTGTCTGTCACTTGTACTCTATCACCTAGTACCTGTCTACCTTGCTCGTATCACCTAGTACCTGTCTGTCACCTTGTACTCATATCACCTAGTACCTGTCTCACCTTGTACTCGTGTCACCTAGTACCTGTCTCACCCTGTACTCGTATCACCTAGTACCTGTCTCACCTTGTACTCGTATCACCTAGTACCTGTCTGTCACCTTGTACTCGTATCACCTAGTACCTGTCTCTTGTACTCGTATCACCTAGTACCTGTCTCACCTTGTTCTCGTATCACCTAGTACCTGTCTGTCACCTTGTACTCGATCACCTAGTACTGCCTGTCACTGTACTCGTATCACCTAGTACCTGTCTCACCTTGTCTCATCACCTAGTACCTGTCTGTCACCTTGTACTCGTATCACCTAGTACCTGTCTGTCACCTTGTACTCGTATCACCTAGTACCTGTCTCACCTTGTACTCGTATCACCTAGTACCTGTCTCACCTTGTACTCTTTCACCTAGTACCTGTCTCACCTTGTACTCGTATCACCTAGTACCTGTCTCACCTTGTACTCGTATCACCTAGTACCTGTCTGTCACCTTGTACTCGTGTTAATTAATACCTGTGTCACCTCTTACTTACCTGTGTCACGTAATACTTGTTTGTCACGTGTTCAGGCTATAGTATATATATCACAGTGTACATGTTGCAGTGTGTTACAGTATACATACAGCCACGACATACATACATACATACATACATACATACATACATACATACATACAGCCGACATACATACATACATACATACATATACAACATTCTTGTATGGTGTATTTAAATTAATTAATATACCAGTACAGTAACCGATTAATTAGTCAGTAATAAGTTGTAATTAATGATGGATAATTATGTCTCGGTTATCATTTTTAGGATTATTGTTATTATCATCATCATCATCATCATCATCATCATCATTACCATCATCATCATCATCATCAGTTCCTCTTCCTCCCTCTCTTCTTTCCTTCTTCTACCTTCCTGCCTTCTTCCCTCCCCATTCTCTGTTTTCCTCCTCCTCCCCCCAAAACCTCCTTTTTCCTTCCTCCTTCTCCTCCTCCCCTATCTCCCAATTCTTCCCCTCTTCATATCCTTCTCTTCCCTTCCTTCTCTTCCTCCCCTCCTCCCCAAACCTCCTCTCCTCCTCCTCCTCCCCATCCTTCTTCTCCTCTCCCATTCTTCTCCTCCCATTCTCTTCCTCCCCAAACCTCATTCTCTTCCTTTTCCTCCTCCCCTCTCCTTCTCCTTCATTCTCTCTCCACCTTTAACCAGTTCTCCAGGTCATCCAGCGCTTTAACCTGTTGTGTTCTGGTTTCAGGTACGGTGCTTGATGAGGAACCTGTATGCTACCTGTGGTCTTGAGCGGCAGTGCCTACTATCCCTGGTACTGGTAAGTAGATAAGGGGTAGTGGTGGTGGGGTGGTGGTAGGTGGTGGTGGTGTGGGTGTGGGGAGGGGTGAAGTGAGTGGTGTGGGGTGGTGGTGGGGGTGGTGGTAGGGTGGTGAGTGTGGGGAGGGTGAAGGTAGTGGTGTGGGGTGGTGGTAGGGGGTGTGGTGTGGGGTGGTGGTAGGTGTGGGTGGTGGTGGTAGGTGGGGGGAGGGGTGAGGGTGGGGGTGGTGGTAGGGGGTGGTGTGGGGTGGTGGTGGGTGTGGGTAGTGGTGGTGGGTGTGGGGGGGGTGAGGTAGTGGTGGTGGTGGTGTGGAGTGGGTAGTGGTGGTAGGGGTAGTGGTGGCAGTGGTGGTGGTAGGGGTGGTGGTAGTGGTGGTAGGGTGGTGGTGGTAGGTAGGGTAGTGGTGGTAGTGGTGGTGGTAGTGGTAGGTAAGGGAGTGGTGGAGTGGTGGTAGTGGTGGAGTGGTGGTGGAGTGGTGGTGGTGGGTAGTGGTAGGGTGGTGGTAGGTGGTAGGGTGGTGGTAGGTGGGCAGGTGGTAGTGGTGGTGGTAGTGGTAGGTGGGGTGGTGGTAGGGTAGTGGTG
Source organism: Homarus americanus (assembly GCF_018991925.1). NCBI lineage: Eukaryota > Metazoa > Arthropoda > Malacostraca > Decapoda > Nephropidae > Homarus > Homarus americanus. Next base: position 36,150 of record NW_024732272.1, on the reverse strand, counting down.
GTGGTGGTGGCAGTGGTGGTAGGTGGTGGGGTAGGTGGGTGAGTGGTGGGTGGTGGTAGGGTGGTGGGTGGAGTGGTGGTAGGGGTGGTAGGTGTGGGTAGTGGTGTAGGGGTGGTGGTGGTGGTAGGGTGGTGGTGGGGTGGGTGGTAGTGGTGGTGGGTGGTAGGTGGGAGGGTGGTAGTGGGGTGGAGGGGTGGGTAGTGGTGTGGGTGTGGTGGTAGTGGGTAGTGGGTGGTAGGGGTGGTGGTGGTAGGTGGGTGGAGTGGTGGTGGTAGGTGGGTAGTGGTGGTAGGGTGGTGGTGTGGTGGGGGTGGTAGTGTGGTGGGGTGTGGGGTGGTAGTGGTGGTGAGGGGTGGTGGTAGTGGTGGTAGGGTGGTGGTGGTAGGTAAGGGTAGTGGTGGTGGTAGGTGTGTAGTGGTAGGGGTGGTGGTGGTGGTAGGGTAGTGGTGGTGGTAGGTGGGAGTGGTGGTAGTGGTGGGTAGTGGTGGTAGGTGGTGGTAGGTAAGGGTGGTGGTAGGGTAGTGGTGTAGTGGTGGTAGTAGTGGTGGTAGGGGTGGTGGTAGTGGTGGTGATGATGGGAATGAGTGAAGCAGAAGGTGGCACTGATACTGGCACTCATACAGGCACAAAAGATACTACACCAACTAGCTATTATTTACTAACACGAGTCTTTAGCGTTACAGTCATAAGGTCCAGCTAACTGTAAACCTATTATAGCTGTAACTATATTATATTCTTGAAGTAGCTGTATAGTCTCGGGCAGCTAAAGCTATTTGGGGGGTTATATTTAGCTGTTTGTTAGTAATGGTGTGTCTTTAAGGTTAGCTGGTGGCTTTAGCAAAATAAAAAAATAAATAAATAAAATCAAAATATATCATTCATGTATGGCTGAGGGAAGTAGAGGAGAAACGTAGACACGGTGAATAATGATAATGATGATGATGATGATGATGATGATGATGATGATGATGATGATGATGATGATGATGATGATGATGATGATGATAAGAGGAAGCCGTGTGTAAACAAAGAGGTGGAACAACACATAATTACATCTGAGGAAGAGGAGGAGGAAGAAGAGGAAGAGATGGAGGAAGAAGAGGAAGAGATGGAGGAAGAGGAAGAGATGGAGGAGGAGGAAGAGGAAGAGATGGAGGAAGAGATGAGGAGAGGAAGAGAAGAGATGGAGGAAGAGGAAGAGATGGAGGAGGAGGAAGAGGAAGCGATGGAGGAGGAGGAAGAGGAAGAAATGGAGGAGGAGGAAGAGGAAGAAATGGAGAGGAGGAGGAAGAGATGGAGGAGGAGGAAGAGATGGAGGAAGAGGAAGGGATGGAGGAAGAGGAAGAGATGGAGGAGGAGGAAGAGGAAGAAATGGAGGAGGAGGAAGAGGAAGAAATGGAGGAGGAGGAGGAAGAGGAAGAAATGGAGGAAGAGGAAGAGATGGAGAAGGAGGAAGAGGAAGCGATGGAGGAAGAGGAAGAGATGGAGGAGGAGGAGATGACCAAACAAGAGAGGATCCCAGCCCTGAATATTAATTGTATGGTCAGGTATGGAAGAGGAAGAGGAGAGGAAGAGAAGGAAGAAGAGGAGTTAGTGAAGGAGGAAATGTGATAATGGGGGAGGGGAGGAAGAGAAGGAGGTTGGAAGAGGTTATGATGGAGAAGGGAGAGGAAAAGAAGGAGGGGGAAATGAGATGGTAGAGGAGGAAGGAGGAGTACGAGGTGATGGAGGAGGAGGAGGAGGAGAAGATGAATGAGGGAAGGAGGAAGGGGAAGGAAGAGGAGGAGTTGCTGACAAAACAAGAGGAGGGAAGATCTCACACCAGAATAGCAGCGGTCTGATCAGATATTCACACTCTTGAATTGTTTAGCAGTCTGGGTCCAACACTGCTCTCTGGTGGTGGCCGAGGTGGGGGAGGAGGGGGGAGGAGAGAAAGTGGGGGAGGGGGAGAGAAGGTGGGGGAGGGGGTTGGAGGAGAAAGTGGGGAAGGGGTGGGAGGAGAGAAAGTGGGGGAGGGGAGAGAAAGTGGTGAGAGAAAGTGGGGAGGTGGGGGAGAGAAAGTGGGGGGGGGGAGGGGGTGGGGAGGAGAAAGTGGGAGGGAGGGTGGGAGGAGAGAAAGGGGGAGGGGGAGGGTGGGAGGAGAGAAAGTGGGGGGGGGAGGGAGGGGGGGGAGGAGAGAAAGTGGGGGAGGGGGAGGAGAGAAGGTGGGGGGAGGGGTGGGGGTGGGAGGAGAGAAAGGGGAGGGAGGGGTGGGAGAGAAGTGGGGAGGGGGGAGGAGAGAAAGTGGGAGGGAGGGGGTGGAGGAGAGAAAGGGGGAGGGGGGGGGAGGAGAAAGTGGGGAGGGAGGGGGGTGGGAGGAGAGAGGGGGAGAGAGAAGGTGGGGAGGGAGAGGAGTGGGAGGGGGTGGGAGGCATGAAGGAATGAGGGAGGAAGGATGGGATTAGGATGGAGGGATGGTTGTGGGTTAATTAATCTCTCTCTTTTCTCTCTCTCCTCTCTCTCATATAAGAGTTGCTGATATTGTTCTCATAAATTCTTCATACACGACTCCTTAGTGTTGTATTTGTTCACTTGTTTCTCTGTAGTTGTTGTGGTGTTGTATGTTGTATCGTGGTGTTGTTGTGGGGGAGAAGAGCCAGGGGTAGGTCAAGAATGACATGGGAGAGGTTATAAGAATGACCTCATGAGAGACTTGACGAGACTGTGCAGCATGGACAACTGCCACAGGTTAACCCACGTGAGGGTGGAAAATGACCATGATGATGATAAAGATGATTGTTTACTTTCTGTGAGAGTTGGTACAGTGTATGTAGGAGCAGGCGCGTGTGTTTATATACAAGGTATGTGTTTATGGGTGGTAACTGTACATAATGCCGTAATAATAATGGTTGCCCCGCATGTTGGAGGATGGCCGGCCCAAGGGCCTCCTAGGCGTGAATTTGTTTAAGGCTTAGAAGCTGTCACCAACACAACAACCACACCCTGAGTTAACGAGCTGCATGACCCAGTGTCATGGAATAGTCCGGGTAGACCGGACAACTCGCCAACTGTACTGGCTAACCATTGACCCCGAATACGATCCGTAAATCGATTAACATCCAGGTCCCCACTACTGCTGGGTAGACAGAGGCAAATGGCGTAAAGAAACTTGCCCATAGTTTCACCCTGCCTGAGGATCGAACCCGGGTTCGCTGGCTTGCGAGGCGAGCATGCTGACCACATACATTAAGGCCCGTTCTGAGAGCGAACACTCGATAGTTACTGTCGACAGTTCTCTCATCTGTGTGTCCACATGAGAGCAAACTTCTGCGAGTTTCAGCTGTCGAGAGTCTTCCCGACACTAACTGTCGGAGAGAACTCTCAGTGGTGTGTCCACCTGACTAGAGCTACACTCTACAGTATAGTGACTCAGTTAGTCGGTAGCAGTGGGTGGTAGAGGACGTGACAGAAAGTTTGCTGCAGCAGTAACAGTTATGCTGATGCTGGAGAAGAAAAAGCCAAAACAGAAAAGAAGGTGTTGGATAAAGCACCGGGTGGATCGACGAGGTGAACTGGCAGCTTACAACAGGCTTATGGAAAGAATTACAGATAGAAGATGTTCAACAATTTCACCCGTATGTCAGCAGTTAAGGTGGAAGAGTTGGTGAAATTGGTTGGATCATTCATTCAAGAGAGACACACGGATGAGGGGCCATTTCAGTTCACAAGCGAGTTATGACGCTGGTTTTTGGCATCAGGTAAGTAAACAACAAAATACACCCAGACGTCCTGTCCAATGCCAGTAATTAGTATTGATGCTCAAGTGCTTAGTTCAAATAACCCACACCTGTTGCTTCAATGAATATGCTGCAAACTCATCGTCAATAATGTGATAACATCTTTAGTTAATTAGAAGTGAAATACTTATATCCATCTGTTGGCCTTGAACATGTCTTTCAGAGGAATACTCTTGACGTTTGAATTAGACCTATTAATATATTGATGAGATTGTATTCAAATCCATGCTTCACCTCTCGAGAGCACTGTCAGACTGTGAACCTGGTCCGTATAGCTGAGAGTTGACGTGACAGTTGTGGGCTACCTTGTGTCCACACGAGAGCAGAGAGCAGCTGTCGGACAGTAAACTCTAACTATCTGACAGTTACTCTCAGAGTCCCGTCCTCTTAATAGTAGTGCTGTCGACAGCACTTTACTCTCAAGTGGACACGGGCCCTAACACCCACCTGCACTTACACCTACACCCACTTACACGCACGTCTACACTGGGGACAGGGAGGGGGGTGAAGTAGAGCCACCAGTCAGGATAATATCACGCGGCCCATCCATCACGGGTTTTATAAGTTGGTAGTGAGACGAGGCTGATACCCGCCTCTCTCTCTCCGACTTACCACTCCACAAATTTATTCTTAAAACATTAATTTCTGTAATGTTTACTAAATTTATACTCTAGACAATAAGTTTTAAAATTATATAAAAAACATGATTATTTTAGGTGTATTATTGGAACATTATTTGGTTGACACTACAGATGTGTCTCCCGGTACTTGGTTCACTGTCAGGTGTTGAACGATAGAAGCTTAAGTTAATACTGTCGCTTATGAGGTAATGACTAGCTTATCTCTCTCTCTCTTTTTTTTTTTTCTCCTCCCCTTTCCCCTACCCTCCCCTACCCCTCCCCTACCTCCCCTCCCCTACCCCCTCTTTCCCTACCCCTCTTTCCCCTAACCCCCCTACTCTCTCCCTAACCCCTCTTTCCCCTACCCCTCCTACCTCCCCGTCCCCTACCCCTTTCCCCTACCCTCCCCTACCCCCCTTTCCCCACTCCCCCTCCCCTACCCCCTTCCCCCTACCCCCTTCCCTACTCCCTTCCCCCACCCCTTCCCACCCCTTCCCCTCCCCTCCCCTCCCTCCCCTCTCCCCTTTCCCCACCCCCCTTCCCCTACCCTCCCCTACCCCCTCCCCCACCCCCTTTCCCCACCCCCCTTTCCCCTACCCCTCCCCTACCCCCTTCCCCTACCCCTCCCTACCCCCTTTCCCCTACCCCCTTCCCTACTCCCCTTTCCCCCACCCCCTTTCCCCTACCCCCTTTCCCCTACCCTCCCCCTACCCTCCCTTTCCCCTACCCCCCTTCCCCTACTCCCTTTCCCCACCCCCTTTCCCTACCCCTCCCCCTACCCTCCCTTTCCCCTACCCCCTTTCCCTACCCCCTTCCCCACCCCCCTCCCCTACCCCTCCCCTACTCCCCTTTCCCCCACCCCCTTCCCCTACCCCTTTCCCCTACTCCCTCCCCCTACCCCCCCTTTCCCCTACCCCCTTCCCTACCCTTTCCCTACCCCTCCCTCCCCCTCCCTACCCCTTTTCCTACCCCTCCCCTACCCCCCTTTCCTAACCCCCTCCTCCCTACCCTCCCTCTACCCCTTTCCCCTACCCCACCGCCCCAGCAAGCAGAGATGATCAGTCTTGTATAATGATTGATCACTCTTTGGGTCTCAATTGATCAGCTTAACGCCTGCCTTTCATATCTTGACTGATCAGGGTTTACCCGTATGAGGGATGTTGTATGGTGAAGGACTTAGCGCAGTCACCCCTAAACTATCGCCTACAGTATAACATAGTTGTTCTTTATGTTATGTTGTGTTATGTTGCTGTATGTTATTTTGTTATCTTAATGGTTGTTATCATTTTAATCCTTTTAAGAGTTACATACAAGTGAGTGTTGGCAATGTAGTTGTAATTCTTCAGCTAACCTAACCTAACCTTTACCTTACCTAACTAACCTAACCTAACCTAACCTCACCTAACCTAACCTCACCTAACCTAACCTCACCCAACCTAATCTCACCTAACCCAACCTTACCTAACCTAACCTAACCTAACCTTACCTAGCCTAACCTAACCTAACCTAACCTTACCTTACCTAACCTACCTAACCTAACCTAACCTACCTAACCTAACCTAACCTAACCTAACCTCACCTACCTAACCTAAACCTCACCTCACCTAACCCAACCTAACCTAACCTACCTAACCTAACCTAACCTAACCTAACCTAAAACCTCACCTAACCTTACCTAACCTAACCTAACCTAACCTAACCTAACCTAACCTAACTCTAACCCTAACCTACCTAACCTTACCTAACCTAACCTAACCTAACCTAACCTCACCTTACCTAACCTAAACCTCACCTCCTCACCTAACCCAACCTAACCTTACCTACCTAACCTAACCCAACCTAACCTAACCTAAACCTCACCTAACCTTACTTAACCTAACCCAACCTAACCTAACCTAACCTAACCCAACCTAACCTAACCTTACCTAACCTTACCTAAACCTAACCCAACCTAACCTAACCTAACCCAACCTAACCTAACCTAACCTAACCTAACCTTTACCTAACCTAACCTAACCTAACCTAACCTCACCTTACCTAACCTAAACCTCACTCACCTAACCTAACCCAACCTAACCTTACCTAACCTAACCTAACCTAACCTAACCTAAACCTTACCTAACCTAACCTAACCAAACCTAACCTAACCTAACCTAACCTAACCAGATTTCTTGAGACCTTGCTTGGGCTGGGAAATATCATAGTGTGTGTGTGTGTGTGTGTGTGTGTGTGTGTGTGTGTGTGTGTGTATGTAAAGTTACTTACATGATTACACAGAAGTACAAAGAGAGTTACTTGTGTATTAGCCTGGGTCTGGGTGGTGAAGGAAGGTGTCGTTTAGGTCTTTCTTGCCTCGTGATAATAATATACCTTAAGGTGTGTTTCCCTATTTGTTTCTTCATCATCTTTATCTTATTAACAAAATTCGTCTCGGGTGTAAAAATTTGAGGTATTTTTATTTTGGTTTTATTTTAGGTTTTATTTGGGTTTTATTTTAGGTTTTATTTTGGCTTTATTTTAGGTTTATCGATATTTTATTTACTTTTGTTATTGTTTTTTTTGTTTTTTAAGATAAATTGTTTATATAAATAATGTGTATTATTTTATGAGACGAAAATGTTCCTATATTTTACCTTTTTTCCTGTTTTATCTTTTTCCAATTAATTAATATAATTTATCTTTATTCAGGTAATTATTATATATTTTCCTTTACACTTAATCATTATATTTTCTTTATTTTCTACGTTTTTCCTATTTTACCCTTTTAATTAATTCATTACCATATTTAATTTTTATCCAAGTAATTAATAATTTTTCCCTTTTATAATCATCATATTTTCCCTACTTAATCCACAGTATTATTCTCCTCTCCCCTCCCCTCTTCCCCTCCCTCTCCCCTTCCCCTCCTCTCCCTCTCCCTCTCCCCCTCCCCTCCCCCTCCTCCCTTCCCTTCCCCCTTTTCTCTTTAAGCTTATCATTTGCATATGTAACTAATTCCAATACCTGGTGATGGTGGTGTACAAGCAGCTCCTCCCCCCTTCCCCCATCTCCCCCCTCCTCCCCTCCTCCCCCCCTCCTCCATGTGTATTCGGTCCGGGATCTCTGTGATAATGTGTTTGTTTTAATCATAGTATGCAAATTAGGTGTCGGTGGAGGGGGAGGTGGTAAAAAAAAAACAGTGTGAAGTTATGAAAATTTAATTGAATAGAAGAAGAGAGAGGGAGAAAAAAACACCAGACGAGGTGTATGGACTTGTTTGTGTTTATGTTTTTGGGTGTAATACAAGCCTAAATGTTTTTGTTTTACGGTTGTCTATACGAGCCTAAATTGTTTTACGGTTACCAATACAAGCCTAAATGTTTTTGTTTTACGGTTGCCTATACGAGCCTAAATTGTTTTACGGTTACCAATACAAGCCTAAATGTTTTTGTTTTACGGTTGCCATACGAGCCTAAATTGTTTTACGATAACCAAAGCAGATAAATGAAACTTAACTTACGTCACATTTATTTGAATTAGTTAAGGTGAATTTAGTTGTGGTGAAGGGAGAGAGAAATTACCATAAACTTAGGGAGACTACGAGACTAAACTAACCTAACCTGACCTGTCAAACTCTAATGTAACTTTACCTAACTTTTCTGTCCTAACCTAACCTAACTAACTAAACAGACTAACCTAATCGAACTAACTAACCTAACCTAACTCATCTAGTTTAACCTACTGTACGTTACGTTAAAATAATTTGAATTGTTTCGTATACTGTCAGGGAAATAATTTAGTGTCGTAGTTCCCATCCGGCTGGTGCGATCGTAAACACTAGCGAACTGTTGTCGTATTTATGGCAATTTAGGACATTTTTTCTCCCTTTCTTTAAAACTAGATTCACATTATTATTTAACATGGAGATGAATTTACGTTTACTTGAGTTAATCTATTTTGTTAGCTGTCAAGAGAAAAACAAAAAGATTTAGTCTCGTAGTCTTACCATGTAAACAAACCCACCAGCCTTGACGCCTCGTATTTTAAAACTTATGTGGATTAATATAGTTCTCAAAGGCTCAGGTTCTGGGCAGTTCTTCCATTTTTTCGATTCTGGAATATTATTACTTTTTTTTTAATTATTACGAATATGTGATGAAAAAATAAACACATCTGTACTGTAGTCTCTTTCCTTTGTACTTTATTAAATATTTATTAAATTTTATCTATTTCTCGTATATATTTTGTAGTTTTTTTTATACATATATCATTGGAGGTTTAATATCAGCAGGGAGGAGGAGGAGGGGGTAGGAGAGGGAGGTGAGTGGTGGTGGGAAACGGTACGAGAGGGATATGTGTGGTGGAGGAGGAGGTGGGAGAGGTGGTGGTGGAGTGGGAGGGAGGGTGGTGGGTGGTGGTGGAGGCAGTGCAGGAGGGTTATGTGTGGTGGAGGGGGAGGTGGGAGGGGTGGTGTGGTGGAGGAGAAGAGGTGTGTGGTGGAGGGAGACGGTAGGAGGAGAGGGTGAGGTGGTGTGAAGAGGTGTGTGGTAGGGGAGATGTGGTGGAGAGGGAAAGGTAAAGGGGTGTGTGGTGGAGAGGAGAGGGAGTAACTAGTGGAGGAGGAGGTATGTGATGATGGGGGAGAGAAAATGAGGAGTGAAAAGAGAAAGAAAGGGAGAGTGAGAGGAGAAAGAAAGGAGAGAGGGAAGAGAAGGTGGAGAGGAAATGGTAAACAAGCAAAAGTAGAGCCACTATAAAGGTCTTACAATGGTCGGCCCTTGACTATAGTGGTCAGTGTAGTGGTCCATAGTGGTTCATAGTAGTGGTCCATAGTGGTTCATAGTAATGGTCCATAGTGGTTCATAGTAGTAGTCCATAGTGGTTCATAGTAGTAGTCCATAGTGGTTGTTCATAGTAGTAGTCCATAAAGTGATGGTTCATAGTAAGTGGTCATAGTGGTTCTGGTAGTAGTCTGATGGTTCATAATGGTAGTCCATAGTGGTTCTTAGTAGTGGTCATAGTAGTTTCATAATGAAGTAGTCCTGTAGTGGTTCATAATGATGGTCCACGTGGTTCATAGTAGTGGTCATAGTGGTTCATAGTAATAATTTATAGTGGTTCATAGTAGTAGTCCCATAGTGGTTCATAGTAGTGGTCTGATGGTTCATAGTAGTGGTCCATAGTGTGGTTCATAGTAATGGTCCTGGTGGTTCATAATGATGGTCCTGTGGTTCATAGTAGTGGTCCATAGTGGTTCATAGTAATGGTCCATAGTGGTTCATAGTAGTGGTCCATAGTGGTTCATAGTAGTGGTCCATAGTGGTTCCTAGTAGTGGTCCACAGTGGTTCATAGTAGTGGTCCATAGTGGTTCATAGTAGTGGTCCATAGTGGTTCATAGTAATGGTCCATAGTGGTTCATAGTAATGGTCCAGAGTAATGGTTCATAGCAGAGGTGTAAAAAAAAAAAAATCCGATTCTTTTTCGATGTTTTTTGTAGCCTCTCGTAAATTAACCGTTTGAATTACTTCCAATACAAGATAATCATTATTGTGTTTATAGATAATTTACACATTTATTTTCATTCATTTACAATAACTGTTATTAAAAGTGGTAATGGAAAGTACTGTACTCTGCAGAGGTGTTGTACAATCATTAGCAATATTTTACAGTACAGTATTTTGATAGTTTCAAAATATACTTTATGTGTTAAATAATCTATTATTATTATTGAAGAAAAAAACGATTTCACGAAAAGAATAATGTGATCCAATTATATAAGTAATTAGACTGTTTCGAGAGAATGGCAGGTACAGAACTTCTCAATCCTGTTTAGAAAAAAAAATGCATATAATTTTTTTTCCCGGAAGAAACCGGTATTATTCCGCCGGGAAAAAACATTTACATCACTAGTTCATAGCAGTGGTTCAGTGTAGTGATTCAGTGTAGGGGTTCAGTGTAGTGGTTCATAGTAGTGGTTAATAGCAGTGGTTCAGTGCAGTGGTTCAGTGTAGGGGTTCATAGTAGTGGTTAATAGCAGTGGTTCAGTGTAGGGGTTCAGTGTAGGGGTTCATAGTAGTGGTTAATAGCAGTGGTTCAGTGCAGTGGTTCAGTGTAGGGGTTCATAGTAGTGGTTAATAGCAGTGGTTCAGTGCAGTGGTTCAGTGTATGAGGGTTCATAGTAGTGGTTAATAGCAGTGGTTCAGTGCAGTGGTTCAGTGTAGTGGTTCATAGTGATGATTGTACTTGATGGTTCAGTGTAGAAGTTCAGTGTAAGGGTTCATAGTAAGTGGTTAATAGCAGTGGATTTCAGTGTACTGGTTCATAGTAATTGGTTAATAGCAGTGGTTCAGTGCAGTGGTTCAGTGTGAGCGTTCAGTGTAAGGGTTCATAGTAGTGGTTAATAGCAGTGGTTCAGTGTGCTGGTTCATAGTAGTGGTTAATAGCGGTGGTTCAGTGTAGTGATTGAATATGGTGATTCACCATGATGGTTCAGTGTAGTGGTTCAGTGTAGTGCTTCAGTGTAGGAGTTCATAGTAGTGGTTAATAGCAGTGGTTCAGTGCAGTGGTTCAGTGCAGTGGTTCAGTGCAGTGGTTCAGTGTAGGGGATCCTTAGTGGTTGGCACTTGATGATTCAGTGTAGTGATTCATAGCAGTGGTTCAGTGTAGTGGTTCATAGCAATGGTTCAGTGTAGTGGTTCATAGTAGTGGTTAATGATGGTTCAGTGCAGTGGTTCAGTGTAGGGGTTCGGTGTAGTGGTTCATAGTAGTGGTTAA
>NW_024732272.1:17500-20000 GCF_018991925.1 Homarus americanus | reverse complement strand
ACAAACACGCACACTCATGCACACATACACACGCACACTCATGCACGCACACACACGCACACACTCGTGCACACATACACACGCACACACACACGCACACATACAGTACACACACACACACACACACACATATATATATACGCACACACGCATATAAATACACACACACACACATCACTATGAGCACAAACACGCACACACACATGCGCACAAACACGCACACTCATGCACACATACACACGCACACTCATGCACGCACACACACGCACACACTCGTGCACACATACACACGCACACACACACGCACACATACAGTACACACACACACACACACACACATATATATATACGCACACACGCATATAAATACACACACACACACATCACTAGCTGTCGATAAGTCAATAAACACAGTTGTCGTGAAACATGACCCGGAGTTAATAGACGATCGTCGTGTGGCCACCCAGGTGTACCTCACTAGTGTGGCCACCCAGGTGCACCTCACTAGTGTGGCCACCCAGGTGTACCTCACTAGTGTGGCCACCCAGGTGTACCTCACTAGTGTGGCCACCCAGGTGCACCTCACTAGTGTGGCCACCCAGGTGTACCTCACTAGTGTGGCCACCCAGGTGTACCTCACTAGTGTGGCCACCCAGGTGCACCTCACTAGTGTGGCCACCCAGGTGTACCTCACTAGTGTGGCCACCAGGGTGTGCCCCACTCACTAGTGTGGCCACCGAGGTGTGCCTCACTAGTGTGGCCACGCAGGTATGCCTCACTAGTGTGGCCACCAGATGTGCCTCACCAGTGTGGCCACCAGGTGTGCCTCCCCACTAGTGTGTACACTGAGTGTCTGCCTCACCTAGTGTGGCCACCCAGATGTGCCTCACCAGTGTGGCCACCCAGGTGTACCTCACTAGTGTGGCCACCCAGGTGCACCTCACTAGTGTGGCCACCCAGGTGTACCTCACTAGTGTGGCCACCCAGGTGTACCTCACTAGTGTGGCCACCCAGGTGTACCTCACTAGTGTGGCCACCCAGGTGCACCTCACTAGTGTGGCCACCCAGGTGTACCTCACTAGTGTGGCCACCCAGGTGTACCTCACTAGTGTGGCCACCCAGGTGTACTTCAATAGTGTGGCCACCCAGGTGTACCTCACTAGTGTGGCCACCCAGGTGTACTTCAATAGTGTGGCCACCCAGGTGTACTTCAATAGTGTGGCCACCCAGGTGTACCTCACTAGTGTGGCCACCCAGGTGTACTTCAATAGTGTGGCCACCCAGGTGCACCTCACCAGTGTGGCCACCCAGGTGTACCTCACCAGTGAGGCCACCCAGGTACAGTACCTCACCAGTGTGGCCACCCAGGTACAGTACCTCACCAGTGTGGCCACCCAGATGTACCTCACCAGTGTGGCCACCCAGATGTACCTCACCAGTGAGGCCACCCAGATGTACCTCACCAGTGTGGCCACCCAGGTGTACCTCACCAGTGTGGCCACCCAGGTGTACCTCACTAGTGTGGCCACGCAGGTGTACTCTTTACGTGCGATAATTAATTAAAACAACTAAGGATGTATACAATACTTAACTAACGATAATTAGTTAAGTATTTCAAGGATATCAAAATTTGTTATTAATTTTATTTAGGGAACTTGGATCATAAATTACTGTACACTGTCGAGTCTCTGACGCCATCTTGGCCACCCTCACTGTGTGTTAGTCAGTTAATATTGTCTTGTATTTTACCAGTGAGAGCTATAAACACAAGGCTTGTTTATATAAGGTTCTCACCAATCTATAGCTCCGAGGCTGAACCATAAAGGTGGGGACGCTAAGAGCTATAAACGCCGCAAGTTGTTTATATAAGTTGCCATTAGTTTATCTCTCCATGACTAAGCCTCCCCCTACCCCCCTACCCCTCCCCCTACCCCCCTACCCCTCCCCCTCCCCCCCACCAACTACCAGTTTAAAGCCCTAGTTTCACACACACACACACACACACACACTGTTGCCATGACTCCGTTTAAACCCCGACGTGTTCACTAGTCTTAAAGGGGACAAACCTACACACAACCCAAAGGAAATTCTGGCAACGCTGATACGGTAAAATATTCCTCGTATATAGAGAGACGCCCGAGAGAATGTATCCGGTTAAGGTAAAGTCTCAACGTAATAAAGCCGCCATATTGCCATCACTGTGCCTTAACGAAACAAGTTGAAGTATGCTGAGAGAGACAGACAGACAGACAGACAGACAGAGAGACAGACAGAACATTATTGATATATTTGCATCTGTTGTTCAATACTGTACCTACATTACTACACACTCACCTCCTGTCCTATGAGTCAGTGGTTCGCATCCCCAAGGCACCCACAGTCCACCCAGGTGTGACCTTACCACACCTGTACAGTGATCTTACCTGAATTATACTCATGTGGTTGATTAATAAGACAACACCTGTGTTCCTTTATTACTGTATTAGTAATTATTAGTTAT
>NW_024732272.1:7500-12500 GCF_018991925.1 Homarus americanus | reverse complement strand
CTACCTCTCAACTCCCTACCTCTCCTCTCCCTACCTCTTACTCTCCCTACCTCCCACACTCTCCCTACCTCTCACTCTCCTACCTCTCACTCTCCCCTACCTCTCTAACTCCCTACCTCTCCCACTCCCCTACCTCTCACTCTCATTACCTCTCACTCTCCCTACCTCTCACTCTCCCTACCTCTCACTCTCCCTACCTCTCACTCTCCCCTACCTCTCACTCTCCCTACCTCTCAACTCTCCCCTACCTCTCCTCTCCCTACCTCTCAACTCTCCCTACCTCTCCTCTCCCTACCTCAACTCTCCCTACCTCTCACTCTCCCTACCTCTCACTCTCCCTATCTCTCAACTCTCCCTACCTCTCACTCTCCCTACCTCTCACTCCTCTCATTACCTCTCCTCTCCCCTCCTCTCACTCTCCCCACCTCTCACTCTCCCTACCTCTCAACTCTCCCCTACCTCTCCTCTCCCTACCTCTCAACTCTCCCTACCTCTCCACTCTCCCTACCTCCACTCTCCCCTACCTCTCCACTCTCCCTACCTCCCTCTCCCTATCTCTCAACTCTCCCTACCTCTCCTCCTCCCCTACCTCTCCTCATTACCTCTCCTCTCCCTACCTCTCACTCTCCCTACCTCTCAACTCTCCCTACCTCTCACTCTCCCCTACCTCAACTCTCCCCTACCTCTCCCTCTCCCTACCTCTCACTCTCCCTATCTCTCAACTCTCCCTACCTCTCCTCTCCCTACCTCTCCTCTCCCTACCTCCTCCTCCCTACCTCTTAACTCTCCCTACCTCACCTCTCATCCTCTCAACTCTACTTGGGGTTCACTAGTCTGAATCCCCGGGTTCGTGGGTTCAGGGAGAGAGGTGAACCTGAGTCGACTGTGTATAGAGGGAACGAGAACGCCTCTTTGCTGTAGGATGAGGGAGGAAAGGAGAGGTGGATAAAGGAGGGAGGAAAAGATGGATAGTGGGAGGAAGGGAGGAGGATGGATAGATGGAAGAATGGTTAGGGGGACAGAGGAGGAAGGATAGTAGAGGGAGGATGGATAGAGGGAGGAAGGACAGATAGAGGGGGGGGAAGGATGGATAAAGGGAGGGAAAATGGATAGAAGAAGGGAGGCATATCGTAATCACTCGATATTATATTTACGATAATTCTTACATTTAGATTCTCATAGATTCTTACGATAACTTTATCTCGTAATTATTGACGTAAAGACCCTAGTTATCAGGCTGCGATTCTTGGAGACTTACGATAGTTTTTCCTCGTAACTGGTGATGGGAGATCGTATATGTATCATGAACCAGTATCTCAAAGTATCGTAAGTTAAAAAAAAAAATGGTATTAGAAAACATCTATGCAAAATTAATTATATTACAGGATTCTCAAATATTCGTCTGGTGGGGTTTTTGTTTTTGTTTTTACGTGTAAGTTAAGAGATTTGGGTTAGGTTTAGGTTAGTTTAGGTTAGGTTTAGGTTTAGGTTAGGTTTAGGTTAGATTAGGTTGGGTTTAGGTTAGGTTTAGGTTAGGTTAGGTTGGGTTTGGGTAGGGTTAACAGGTTGAGTTTTGAGTTGGGTTTAGGTTGGAGGTTTGGGTTAGGTTGGGTTGGGTTTTAGGTTGGGTTTGGGTTGGGTTTGAGTTGGGGTTGGCTTAGGTTAGGTTTGGGTTGGGTTAGATTAGGTTTAGGTTGGGTTAGGTTTGGGTTGGGTTTAGGTTAGGTTAGGTTGGGTTTCGGTTAGGTTGGGTTAGGTTAGGTTAGGTTAGTTTCGGTTAGGTTGGGTTAGGTTAGGTTAGGTTTAGGTTAGGTTTAGGTTAGGTTTAGGTTAAAGTCGTATTCTATTGGTTCTCTTTAAGTTGAAGACGCAATGATGGTGCTGTTAATGGCGTCAAGGTTGCACGTAAACTCTTCTATCGTTACTAAAATGAAGGAAGAAATAAGGGAAGGAAGGAAGGAGGGAGGTGGAGAGAGAAGGAAGGAGGGAGGGATGGAGAAAGAGAAGGAGGGAGGTAGAGAGAGAAGGAAGGAGGGAGGGATAGAGAGAAGGAAGGATGGAGGGGAGGATAGACAGAGGGAAAGAAGGAGGGAGAGAGGGAAGGAAGGAAGGAAGGAGGGAGGGAAGGAAAGATGGATTTTTTTTTTTGAATCCGTCGGTCTGGTTTTAAAACGAAATGATCCGAAAAGTTGATCTACTCAGTTATGGAGACGCTATTTTCAACCTTAAGAACCCGCCTCACTCTCTTTCTTCCTTTCTTTCTTTCTCTCTCATTTTCTTCTCTCTCTGTTCTCTTTATCTCTCTCTATCTCTCTCTATCTCTCTCTCTCCTCTTTTATCTCACTTCTCTTTATCTCATTCTCTATTTCTTTATATTTCTCTCTTTTATCTCTCTCTCTCTCTCTCTCTCTCTCTCTCTCTCTCTCTCACACACAATGTAGTGACTAAATGGAGGAACTTTTACCCTGTGACTCGAGTCCAGCATTTAGGTGAAGCCGGGGATCTGGCTCTAATTTTCCGGTTAAGTGGTTGTTTTGATCCGGTCAATGTTCAACCCCCCCTAAATCCGGCACGTTGTTTGACCGGGAAATTGGCTTTGTTACAGTTGCCGATTTTGGAGGTGGTTAGAGGGGTGGGAGGGGTGGGGTAGGAGGGGTGGGGGTAGGAGGAGTGGGTGGGGAGTGGTGGGGGTGGTGGAGGGGGTGGGGGGGAGGGAGGGTGGGGGTAGGGTGGGTGGGGTAGGAGGGTGGGGGTAGGAGGGTGGGGGCATGGTAGTCCTAATATACCGGTATTGAGTAATTGTACCAGGAACCGGAATGATTGTTGTTTTTTGCCGCTATTGGTAGACCGGGATATTGTATCTCCACCGGTATCCCAGTAACCCACGGACCGGGACATTATATAAACCTCTTTACCGGTGTCCCAGTAACCCTTTGACCGGACATTATATAAACCTTACCGGTGTCCCAGTAGCCCATGGACCGGGACATTATATAAACCCCCTTACCGGTGTCCCAGCAACCAGTGAATCAGGTCATTGTTTACCATTTACCGGCGTCCCAGTAACCCACGGACCGGGACATTATATAAACCCTTTACCGGTGTCCCAGTAACCTATGGACTGTAGATGACACACACACACACAGAGGCAGTCATTCTTGCCCATAGTCCCGCCAGCGCTTCACCTGCACCTTGAATAACACACGAATATTGATTCCTCGCTGCTTGGTGGTGTGTGTGTGTGTGTGTGTGTGTGTGTGTGTGTGTGTGTGTGTGTGTGTGTGTGTGTGTGTGTGTGTGTGTGTGTGTGTGTGTACTGTACTTGAAGACCTACACTTTATATGGAGGGCGGTGAGGGGAGAGAGAGAGAGAGAGAGAGAGAGAGAGAGAGAGAGAGAGAGAGAGAGAGAGAGTCTATTTACCAGCCAATCAATGGCCTTGTTACAAACTGACACTAGGCCTCAGTTGCAAGCTCTGAGTGAACAGACTTATAGTTAATTATATACCTAGTACAGTTACTAGGGATATAGCTAGCATGGGTTACTAGTGATATAGCTAGCATGGGTTACTAGTGATATGGCTAGCATGGGTTACTAGTGATACAGCTAGCATGGGTTACTAGTGATATGGCAAGCATGGGTTATAGTGATATAGCTAGCATGGGTTACTAGTGATATGGCTAGCATGGGATACTAGTGATATAGCTAGCATGGGTTACTAGTGATATGGCTAGCATGGGTTACTAGTGATATGGCTAGCATGGGATACAGTGATATGGCTAGCATGGGTTACTAGTGATATGGCTAGCATGGGTTACTAGTGATATGGCTAGCATGGGATACTAGTAGTGATATAGCTAGCATGGGTTACTAGTGATATGGCTAGCTTGGGATACCAGTGATATAGCTAGCATGGGTTACTAGTGATATGGCTAGCATGGGTTACTAGTGATATAGCTAGCATGGGTTACTAGTGATATGGCTAGCATGGGTTATAGTGATATAGCTAGCATGGGTTACTAGTGATATAGCTAGCATGGGTTACTAGTGATATGGCTAGCATGGGTTACTAGTGATATAGCTAGCATGGGTTACTAGTGATATAGCTAGCATGGGTTACTAGTGATATGGCTAGCATGGGTTACTAGTGATATGGCTAGCATGGGTTACTAGTGATATAGCTAGCATGGGTTACTAGTGATATAGCTAGCATGGGTTACTAGTGATATGGCTAGCATGGGTTACTAGTGATATGGCTAGCATGGTTACTAGTGATATAGCTAGTATGGGTTACTAGTGATATGGCTAGCATGGGTTACTAGTGATATATAGCATGGGTTACTAGTGATATAGCTAGTATGGGTTACTAGTGATATGGCTAGTATGGTTATTAGTGATATAGCTAGCATGGGTTACTAGTGATATAGCTAGCATGGGTTACTAGTGATATGGCTAGCATGGGTTACTAGTGATATGGCTAGCATGGGTTACTAGTGATATGGCTAGCATGGGTTACTAGTGATATGGCTAGCATGGGTTACTAGTGATATGGCTAGCATGGTTTACTAGTCAGTTAAATAGCTATCACGGATTGTTAGTTAGTGATATAGATAGCAGGGTTACTAGTGATATAGCTAGCACGGGTTGTTAGTGACAGCTAGCACGGGGTTGTTAGTGACAGCTAGCACGTTTAATAGTTGTATAGCTAGCACGGGGTTACTAGTGACAGCTAGCACGTTTAATAGTTATATAGCTAGCACGGGTTACTAGTGACAGCTAGCACGTTTAATAGTTATATAGCTTGCACGGGTTACTAGTGACAGCTAGCACGGGTTACTAGTGACAGCTAGCACGTTTAATAGTTATAAAGCTAGCACGGGTTACTAGTGACAGCTAGCACGTTTAATAGTTATATAGCTAGCACGGGTTACTAGTGACAGCTAGCACGGGTTACTAGTGACAGCTAGCACGGGTTACTAGTGACAGCTAGCACGGGTTACT
>NW_024732272.1:0-2500 GCF_018991925.1 Homarus americanus | reverse complement strand
AGAGAGGGTGGGTGGAGGAAGGGAGAGGGTGAGTGGGAGGAAGGGAGGGTGAGTGGGAGGAAGGGAGGGTGAGTGGGAGGAAGGGAGAGGGTGAGTGGGAGGGAGGGGAGAGGGTGGGTGGGAGGAAGGGAGAGGGTGAGGGGAGGAAGGAGAGGGTGAGGGGAGGAAGGAGAGGGTGGGTGGGAGGAAGGGAGAGGGTGGAGAGGAAGGAGAGGTGAGTGGGAGGAAGGAGAGGGTGAGTGGGAGGAAGGAGAGGTGGGTGGGAGGAAGGGAGAGGGTGGGAGGAAGGAGAGGGTGGGTGGGAGGAAGGGAGAGGGGGTGGGTGGGAGGAAGGGAGAGGAGGGAGGAAGGGAAGGAGGTGGTGGGAGGAAGGAGGGGTGAGGAAGGAGGTGGGTGAGGAAGGAGAGGTAGGATGGGTAGGTAGGTGGGAGGAAGGGAGAGGGTGAGGGGAGGAAGGGAGAGGGTGGGGGAGGAGGGAGAGGGTGGTGGGAGGAAGGGAGAGGGTGGTGGAGGAAGGGAGAGGGTGAGGGAGGAAGGAGGGTGGTGGGAGGGAAGGGAGAGGGTGGGAGGAAGGGAGAGGTGAGTGGGAGGGAAGGGAGAGGGGTGGGTGGGAGGAAGGAGAGGGTGAGTGGGAGGAAGGAGAGGGTGAGGGAGGAAGGAGAGGGGTGGAGGAAGGGAGAGGGAAGGAGAGGGGAGGAGGAGGGGGAGGGAGGAAGGGAGAGGGTGGGAAGTGAGGTGGAGGAAGGGAGAGGGTGGAGGAAGGAGAGGGTGGTGGAGGAAGGGAGAGGGTGAGTGGGAGGAGAGGGTGGAGGAAGGAGAGAGGGTGGGAGGAAGGGAGAGGGTGAGGGAGAAGGGAGAGGGTGGGTGGAGGAAGGGAGAGGTGGAGGAAGGGAGAGGTGTGAGGGGGAGAGGTGAGGGAGAAGGGAAGTGGGTGGGAAGAAGGAGAGGGTGGAGGAAGGAAGGAGGGTGAGGAGGAAGGGAGAGGTGGGTGGAGGAAGGAGAGGGTGAGGGAGGAAGGGAGAGGGTGGGGAGAGGAAGGAGAGGGTGGGTGGGAGGAAGGGAGAGGGTGAGTGGGAGGAAGGGAGAGAGGGTGGGTGGGAGGAAGGGAGAGGGTGAGGAAGGAGAGGATAGGTGGGGAGGAAGGGAGAGGGTGGTGGGAGGAAGGAGAGGGTGGGTGGAGGAAGGGAGAGGGTGGGTGGGAGGAAGGGAGAGGGTGAGTGGGAAGGGAGGAGAGGGTGGGTGGGAGGAAGGGAGAGGGTGGGTGGGAGGAAGGAGAGGGTGGGTGGAGGAAGGAGAGGGTGAGTGGGAGGGTGGAGGAGGATAGGTGGAGGAAGGAGAGGGTAGGTGGGAGGAAGGAGAGGGTGAGGGAGGAAGGAGAGGGTGGGTGGGAGGAAGGGAGAGGGTGGGTGGGAGGAAGGGAGAGGGTGAGTGGGAGGAGGGAGGTGAGGGAGTGGGAGGAGTGTCGTTACTGCCTGGCCAGTTCAATCCTTCAATGTCCGTCTGACTGTCACTCCTAACACTGATGACCACAGTGTGTGTGATAGACCATACATGTCAACTATCTCACCCTTCCTTCTCTCCTTCCTTCTTTTCCTTCCTTCCTTCCTCTTTCTTTCCTTCCTTCCTTCCTTCCCTTCCTTCCTTCCTTCCTTGCTTCCTTTCCCTTTACTTTCCTGTTTCCTTCCTTGCTTCCTTCCTGCTTCCTTCCTTTGCTTCCCTTCTTCCTTCCTTCCTTCCTTCCTTCCTTCCTTCCTTCCTTCCTTCCTTCCTTCCTGCTTCCTTCTTTTCCTTCCTTCCTTCCTTCCTTCCTTCCTTCCTTCCTTCCTTCTTCTTCTTTCTTTCCTTCAATTTAACGAAGTCTGTCCTCGCGCCTACCAAAGATGATATACAGTCGTGATCGTCTTCTGGAAAACAACTACTTCAATGAGAATATTGCAGAGAGAGAGAGAGAGAGAGAGAGAGGTGGGGTGGACTCAGGTGCCGTCTCCTCCACACTATTGGGCGGAACGTGTGCCCTTTATTTATTTTTTTATTATATATATTTTTTTTTTTGTATGCAATGTGGCGGTAATGGCTTCGGGGGGGGTGGGGAGGAGATGGGGGGAGGAGGAGGGGGGAGAAAGGAGAGGCAGTAGGAAAATTAAAGAATAATAGGAGAGAGAGAGAGAGAGAGAGAGAGAGAGAGAGAGAGAGAGGGGAGAGAGAGAGAGAGAGGTAATTTTCTTCAGTAACATCATGACTTTTGTTAAGTTCCGTCACAGTTTGATCTGTATTACACTTGATTGGACCCTGTCTGTCTGTCTGCCTGTCTGTCTGTCTGTCTGCCTGTCTGCCTGTCTGTCTGTCTGTCTGCCTGTCTGTCTCCATCTGTCTGTCTGTCTGTCTCTGTCTTTCTCGATCTGTCATTTTTTCTCTATTTCCTTTCCAAGTATTTAATATATATAAACAGGAAGCGACGATATTAAATGTATATATAGACATTGCTAAGTATTGAAATTAT
>NW_024732271.1:0-10123 GCF_018991925.1 Homarus americanus | reverse complement strand
GAACCACAGGCGCACCTTGACGTACCAGAAAGATCCGTGTGTCATTGTTAATCTTGCTTGGCCATAGGCCAACATCTTTTATGTCCACTCTGTCCACAGCTGGTCCCGGAATATTTTCTTCTTCATGTTCTTCATCACTTGATGGAGTTGAAGTTGACGAATCGCTTGAAGTTGAACTTGAATCCCTTGAATTTGATAATGATTTGGTTTCTATACGACTGATGTATTTAAAGAGTGCCCCTTTATTCTTGTTTAATACTTCCTCTCTTGCCTTTCTCTTTTTTCCATACACAGCACCACTTTCTTTAGCTCGCTTCATCTGGGGACAGAGTGATAGAAGTATAAAACATTAATTTTTCGAGAAATAAATTCACACTGCATGTTTAAAATTAAAAGATAAAAAAAATTGAAAAAAATGACGAGAACTTTAGATAAAAGTGATGAAGCTAAATATCACAAGTCACAAATTCTACACTTTTAACAAATAACACATTTAGAAAAAAGCTCTGTGTAGCAAAAGAATGCTTTTGTGAATTTACAAAAAAAAATTTAAAATGTATTACGTACATTATTTATTATTTCGGCATTGCATAATATAAAAAAAACGCTATTCCAAAAGTAATATGCATAGGAAAACATTTTTTCTTAAATAGCATTTCCTCAGCAAATATATATATATATATATATATATATATATATATATATATATATATATATATATATATATATATCTGCACAATAACCACTGGAGAAAGGAAAGACAAGCAGCAAGTACTTTCGTTTAATACATCCTCTGCCTGAGGATGTATTAAACGAAAGTACTTGCTGCTTGTCTTTCCTTTCTCCAGTGGTTATTGTGCATCTATTCTTCATGATGTGAAGTTTCTGCATGCATATATATCTATATATATATATATATATATATATATATATATATATATATATATATATATATATATATATATATATATATATATATATATATATATATATATATATATATATGTATATATATATATTATTTTAGGTTAGGTTAGGAATCCGTTACATAAAACAATTGTACTGCACCGTTATCTTTTATTGAGTATGATCTAAAATCACGGTATAATGACACTAGTATCAATGTAATACAATGGAAATGTAAAAAGTAGCAACTTAATCTAAAATTACAGACTCAGAGTACAGTGAAAATGGATGTCTGACATAAGCCCCCCCGACAAAAGCCACCCAGACGAAAGCCACCCAGACAAAAGCCCCCTACTTTGATCGGGGTGGCTTTTGTCTGACAACCCTAACCCAACCCAACCTAACTTAACCTAACCCTAACCTAACCAATAATTAACCACAGAGAAGAACAGTATATTTTACCCTCAACTATTTAATTATGTCCGTAACTTTTGAAAGCCCTTACTGTTGTCAGACAAAAGCCACCCCGATCAAAGTAGGGGGCTTTTGTCTGGGTGGCTTTCGTCTGGGTGGCTTTTGTCGGGGGGGGCTTTTGTTTGTACCCCATTGAGGATAGTGTCTTAGTATAAAATCGCAATGCTGTGAAACAAAATCTTAATATTTAATCTCAGTACCGCAGCAAAAGTCACATCAATATTTTTTAACCAATACTTTAATATTTCTTACCTTATAGTATTATGTCTTCCAACGAAGTAAATAACTGGATCAAAAACACAAGAGAACTTAAAAGTCGTCTAGCCTCCCCTCGTCTTGTCACGATGGAGACTTGTGCAGAACTGAAGTGAATTGCTTGTAACTGGTGGATTGGTCGGCTGTACATGACCCGAGACTGCATGGTTTTGCAGCTACTGGAGACGTTAATCCATCCCTTTGTATCGGCGGCAAGTTAATCCTCGTCGTGTCTGACCTAACACCTGACCCACACCACATGAGCTCACTGGCGTACTTGTTTGAAGTTGTTTCTTTAATCCTCAACAGGTTACAGGTTGTGCGTGTGGCCGGGGGGGGCGCATAGCAAGGGTGTAGCTCATGACGTGGCCGTGATGATGTGGGTCAGGTGTTAGGTCAGACACGACAAGGATTAACTTGCCGCCGATACAAAGGGATGGATTAACGTCTCCAGTAGCTGCAGATATGGGTGATGAGCAGACCCAAAAGTGCCGCCCGGGGCGGACCGCCCCACCGCCCCCCCCCTAGCTACGCTAGTGCTCTGAGCAGCTCCTCCTCACCTAGCCACTCCTAAGCACTGCATTGTACAACTATATATATATATATATATATATATATATATATATATATATATATATATATATATATATATATATATATATATATATATATATATATATATATATATGTGATATCCAGAAATTTCAGAGTAATTTCAAATGCCCCGCCATGAGTGATACTGAGCGTTCAAGGTCATCTGAGGGGAGGGAGCGCTGCCTGCTCGTAGCGAGAGATTGCGGAACTAGGCCTATATGATATTAAATATGATTTACCGAATTAATAATGATGCGATTCATGAAGTTAAGGGACTATTATTGAATTTGAAATTATTATAGATCGTTTAGCAGTCTGAATAATGTTACGGGTGTCACAAGGAGTTATTAGTTAGGCGGAAAATATATCACGTAGGCCCAAGCTAGCGCCTTGGGGAGACACGACGCTGGCTAGCCCAGTCCCGGAGAGCAGTCACACAGACAAGACGTTCCGCGCGTCCATCAGAAATAGTCACGTGGCCTAGTCACCTGTGCTGCGCTATTGCAGTATAACAAGTAAGTCTCATTCGATCTCAGACAGGGTTAGATAGGGCAGTGATAAAGTAAACTAGAGCTAACAGTGAGTTCATTTCAGGGTTTCCGTCAGAACCCACTTGACTGGAGTTGACCGGAGTGGACTGCGAGAGATTGACTGCCGTTGATGATTGAGGGTGGCGATTGTCGCCATTGGACCGATCAGTGTAGGCCTGTCACTGTTTAGCGGGGTAGCAAAGGATCTCTTGAGTGAACGAGTGCTCCCGACAACTAACACGACACGGGACCAGCATCAGCAGTGGGTGATCAGTTCTTACCACTCCGGTGCACAACCCCACATGTCCCGAGCAGCTAGTGAAACCCTCTTGCTAACGGGAAGCTAAAGTTTTCTCTCAACTGCGCAAGGTCTGATTGGCTCACTCTCTTCCTGCCCATGGACGCACTGGGAGTACACTGAGGCTATCTGAGTATATTAATGGTCACACACTGAGACCGTGAGTCTAGGACTCTAGGAGATACCTAGAGGAACATTTTATCTTCCTTATCACGGGTGTAGTTAACACCATTCCTCAGACTGATATTATCTTGACGTGTGTAGTTTAATATTTCTTAAATAATTTTGATAGTAGTGTTTTTTGAATGTTTGTGCCATTAAGTGGAACCAGAGTGATACTGTGATTTGATTCTTTTAATGCCTCTAATTCTTCATAATTCTGATCTCAGGTATAACCTTGTTCCCCAGAGCAGTGGTTAGGTTAGGTTAGGAAGTGTACACCTGTTGGGGTGCTATAATTTTGTTGAGTGATATTATTTTGCTGAAAGCCCTTAGGGCCTATTCATTGTAGAGTATTTAATTTCTTATCTTTTATTACCATTCCTCAGTGACTGATATTATTTTGTTGAAGACCCTTAAGGCCTATTCATTGTGGAGTATTTAATTTCTTATTTTGTAGTACCATTTCCTAAGTGACTGATATTATTTTGTGAAAGCCCTTAAGGCCTGTTCATATGTGCAATTAACATTTCTTAATACTTTAAATTTATTGTTGCCTGTGTTTCTAATAATTTCTATGTCATGTATAACTTTTATTCCCCAGAGTAGTGGTTAAAGTTTAAGTTAAGAGGTGCGCATATTGGGGTACCATTATTTGATTGTGTTTGTAGTGTTGGAGGGAATATAAGTGTCTAAATTTTACAGTGTGTCTCATTCATCCCAGTCACAGACGCTATCCTTCCACGGGTCACGGACAGTTCATTTTGTGTAGTAGATTTAAGTGTTCTTGTGCTGGTTCGGGATTTTTCTCAAAGGGGCGCTTCCACTGCCTTTACCATCTATTAAATTTTAATAAACCCCAAGTCAAGGGAGAAATTAAAGTCCAGCAAATTCCGACCGGTTACAAATGGTAGCAGAGCGTGGTTATTTTTATTTCGTGACTGATAGTTCTGTGGTTGGGATAATGAGCGTAATCATGGAGTGGATGGAAACGGTAGAGAGTGTGACCTCAACTCTACTCATGCTCGCCATGGGAATGGGTTTGTTGTGGTTGACGGTGCGGGGTTACTCGGAGAAAAGGAGAGACAGCCCGGGGTTGGGGCGGTTGAGAGAGGAGTTCGTGGAACGTATTGGGAAGCTAGAGGGGAAAATCCGGGGAGAGTACCAGGAACGATTGGAACAGTTAGAAGGGAAGATCAATGGGGAATGTCAGGCATGGGCGAACCAAATCAGGGGGGAGTATGGAGTATATGTACAACAGTTAAGGGGGGAGTACCACACACAATTGCAACAGTTAGAGACGGAACACCAACAACAACTAGCTCTGTTGGGGGATGCACTAGATAGGGTAAAGACACAGTATAAAATACAGCACGATGAGACGATGTGGGAGATGAGGAGACACAATAGTAGAGAGGGAACTAGTCTCTGGGCCGGGTTGACCATGTCCAAGTTCGACGGTAGGCCAGGAATAGAGGTAGGAAAGTGGTTAAGAGAGGTTGACCGAACCCTCAAGCTGCTAGACGGAGACGAAGTCCGTCGAATCCAGTTCGTAATAAGGCATCTTGCGGGGCCTGCGGCAGATCGCGTATACAATGCACGCAGAGACTGGGAAACCGTAGATGAATTAACTTGTTATTTGAAGCAGCAATACGGCGGGCAGACGGCCACGTACGACGCCATTCGGAAGATGATGACGCGGAAACAAGGGAGCAACGAAACGCTTCTTGAATATTACGATGCTATGCTCGATTTAAACGATGAGTTGAACCGCCATGATCATAAATATGATAAGGCCCTGTTGGGAGATGCAATCACTCGGGGGCTCAAGGAGGAACAAAGCCGTATGTGGTTAGTGGATGAGATCAAGAAGTATCCTCACCATAGTCTAGACGAGTGGATCACGGGGCTGAGAGAGGCGGAACAAAAACGAGATGCCGTGAGGGAGGTACCGCTGACTAAAGGAAGAGAGGACGAGCCGCAGACGGGAGGCTCGATTCTCCCGAGGTGCTATGCGTGTGGACAAGAGGGCCACTTCAGTTTCAATTGCCCGAGCAGATCCGGACCAGGAGAGAGTGTCCCAAGGGGATACGTGGCCAATGGCCAGTATCGAGTTGGAAATAACAATCGGAACTGGCGGTCGGGAAATGGTCAAGGCCAGGCAGTCCCCGCCAACCGTTCCTGGCCTCACCAATTCCACCGGCGATGTTATGAATCAAGAGAGAGCGGACCCATGGTCAAGCGTGGTTCGCATGACAAATTTAATCACAACAGAAGGTACCTTAAGGCTGAAAGCCGAGTGTCCTAAGGTCTCGGTGCTGGTAGCGGGTCGTGAAATGTGGGGTTTAGCAGATACTGGGGCAGAAGTGTCGCTAATTGATGAACTTTTCTACCGTCGGGAGCTGGAGCCTGCAGGCGTGGTGTTGCAGCCCACTCGAATATGGGTAAAAGGGGCGTCAGGGTTTCCAGTGCCGTGTGTGGGGTGTATTCGGGTCACTATGGTCGTATGTGGGGTGGAAGTCACTGATGTGGGGATGTTGGTTTGTCCAGGGATTGAGACCCAGGGTAAGGGGCAATCTCATGTCGGGTTGTTAGGGATGAATGTGCTGGGGGAGGTTGCGGAGATCTGGCCGCACATGTATCACTTGTGCAGGGAAGCCAGGAGCACCGCTCAGTGGGAAAATTGCTTGCATGAGGTTAGGCAGTTATGTGCAATAGAGGCCATCAGCCTGGGGTATTGTATGACGGAGAGGAAGAAAAGCCCAACCATCCCTCCCCGGAGTACTTGGTTGCTGTCAGTATGTGTTCCCTCATTAAGCCAGGTAGCTAACAAAGAAGTAGTGATTGAACCTCTAACCATAGAGGATGAAGGTTGGATGCCTGAGGGTGTGATAGTGTTGCCGACAGCGGTAAGAGTGGTGAGAGGCATGACCCAGGTGTTGGTGGCAAATCTGTCTGATAGTCGTAAGAACTTGAGGGGCAATTGGCGGATTGGGAAAGTGGCTTCTGGGACGGAAGTCGAGGAAGACATCAGTGAAGAGGTGTATGTGAGGACAGTTCAACCGGATGCCCGTACGGAGGTCAAAGTGCACACGGAGGAAATGAATGAGGAACAAGAGAGTGCAGTTAGGTGTTTAATAGAAGAGTTTAGTGATATTTTTGAAGGAGAGGGCCAGCCCATAGGAAAGGCTATTGGGGTTCAGCATGAGATCCCAGTGACCACAGACAGGCCGGTTAGGGTGCCATATCGGAGGATCCCTCCGAACCAGGTACCAGAGGTGAAGCAGCACATTAGCCAGCTGTTAGACCAGGGAGTAATTCAGCATAGTGAGAGTCCGTACTCTGCCGCCATTGTAGTAGTGAGGAAAAAGGACGGGACGCTGAGGTTGTGCATTGACTATCGTGACTTAAATAAGGTCACGGTACGCGATGCGTTTCCTCTGCCTAGGATAAATGAAACTCTAGAATCTCTGACGGGGGCCCAGTTTTTCTCAACGTTTGATCTGGCGGCGGGATATCACCAGATAGAAGTAAAACCTTCAGACCGTCCAAAGACTGCCTTCAGCACAAGCTTCGGACACTTTGAGTACAGGCGACTGCCTATGGGATTGTCAAATAGTCCGGGAACCTTTCAGAGATACATGGAGCGGATTTTAGGGGATAAAATTTTCTCCTCGTTGCTTGTATACCTTGATGATGTGATGGTGTTTTCAAGTACAATAGATCAGCATATAGTCAGATTGAGGGAATTATTTTGCAGGATGAGGGAGAATAACTTAAGATTTAAACCTAAAAAGTGTGAAATAATGGCTTCAAAAGTAAGTTATTTAGGATATCAGGTGTCAGCTGAAGGCATCACAGCTGATCCTGAGAAAATTAGGGTAATAAGAGATTGGCCAGTCCCTCAGACGGTGAAAGATGTGCGGTCTTTTGTAGGGTTCACATCATTTTATAGGAAATTTGTTAAAGGGTTTGCCCAAATAGCTGCTCCACTGCATGCGTTGATGCATGGGAAATCGAAGGATCGGGTAGATAGTGAATGGAGAGAGGAACAGCAACAGGCTTTTGAGAAACTGAAAGACAAGGTGACGCAGACACCAGTGTTGGCTTGCCCAGATTTCACTCAGGAGTTTATATTAGAAACCGATGCAAGTTTTCGTGGGCTAGGTGCGGTGCTGTCCCAGCGGAAGGATGGCAGGTTGCATCCGGTGTGCTATGCGAGTCGGGGCCTGAGGAAATCAGAACGTAACATGAACAACTATAGTTCTCGTAAGTTAGAGATGTTAGCACTCAAATGGGCAGTAGTGGATAAATTCAGGGATTATTTGGCAGGGAAACATTTCACAGTCTATACAGATAACAACCCACTCAGTCACCGCGAGAAGGCTAAACTAGGTGCCGTGGAAAGTAGGTGGAATGCGGATCTCGAGCAGTTTAACTTTATTATAGAGTACAAGCCGGGGAAGAACAACATTGTGGTGGATACTCTATCTAGAATCCCGGCGGAACAGGAGGAAGATAGCGAAGAAGAGTATACAGCGATGCATGTACTAGAGGAGAACGGGGCAGGAAGGAAGGAACTGTGGACGATGGATGGGCTGCGTAAGGAGCAAGAGGGCATGGACTATATGACAAATTTGCGAAGATGGTTGGTGGGAGAGCTGCCAGAGGATGAGGTACAGGTAGAGCTCCAAAATGATGATTTCCGCAAGATGTACCGAGCTAGGAAATCCCTGATCGTAAGAGAAGATGTTGTCTGGCATAGAAGACCCGAAGGGAAGAATCTATGGAGGGAGGTGCCAGTGTTAACTCCAAACTTGCAGGAGGCTTTGACTAGAGCCTGCCACGACGAGTTTGGGCATCAGGGGCGAGATCGCACCCTGTCGCTGGTGCAGGAGCGAGGTTTCTGGTCAGGCATGGGAGAAACAGTGCGAGACTACATAGCCAGCTGCGAGAGGTGTGGAGTAGCAAAAGATGAAGTGTCGAAACCCCAACTGCATTTAGGGACGATTGAAGCTGCCAAACCATTAGAGACACTGGCCGCAGATTTCACCTTGCTGGACAAGCGGCAAGGATTGGAGAATGTCCTGATAATGGTTGACATATACAGTCGTTACACTTGGGCCTTTCCCACCAAAGACCAGAAAGCCTCGACGATTGCAAAGATCCTGGTGAATCGAATCTTCCTGGCAGTGGGTGCACCTGAGCGACTGTTGACCGATTAGGGAAGGAATTTTGGCAGTGCCTTGGTCCGACAAACTTGTGCCACCTTTGGGGTGAAGAAAATAAGGACGTCAGCATATCACCCACAGGGAAATGGTATGGTGGAACGGTTCAATCGAACCCTGCACGGTCTGCTGGCCACCCTCGAGGCAGAGGAAAAGAATAGGTGGCCAGAGCATCTGCCGGCAGTGGTGTCACAATATAACGCGACTCCGCATGCCACGACAGGGTTTTCCCCATTCCTGTTGTTTTACGGGAGAGAACCAAACCTGCTGTTTGACCTCAGGCCGGAAGTAGACCCAGAGCCGGTAGATGAGTGGGTGATGGTGATTAGAGACCGGCAACGAAGATTGCAGGAAGCAGTGGAGATCAATGTTCGGAGACGTAAGGAAATAAATAGAAGAAAAAGAGAAGAGAAAGCCCACGAGAGTAGCTGGGAAGTGGGCCAGGAGGTTTTGCTGAGGAACAATGTAAAAATAGGCCGGTGTAAGCTGCAAAACCATTGGTTTGATACGAGATGGCACATTGTTGAGGTCCTAAATCCAAGGCCCGGTTTATATCGCATTGAGCCCAGTTGGGGAGAAGACCTGGAAGCGAGAGTGGAAAACCGGAGCAACTTGAAGGCTGCTCCAACCCTAAGGCATCCGGGAGACCCAGCGATGGATGAATCTGAGGAGGAAGACGAGGAGCCCCCACTCCAGATGAGCAGGATGAAGAGAAGTAGTTCGGAGAGGTCGATCGAGCCTGCAACTGAAAGACGAAGCCGACAAATTACAGTTTAGGTTGCAGGGTAATGAGAAGGGGCAGGTCATCAGAGGGGATTGGAGAGATGGTTAGGTCAGAGATGTGCGTTGAGTAGTGGTTGCTGTCATGAGCGGGATTGAGTTGCTGTCATGAGCGGGATTGAGAGTACGGTTGTAATGTCCAGGGCCTCACTAAGATGGACTGGTACATTTTCAGAGGGTTGGTCTGCCGGCATGAGGTTCGGAGACGTGGACTGAGTATTTTTTTGACACTGGTTCCTCTTAGCTCAAGGGCCAGGCAAAAGGAGAGCATGTTTGTTTTGGACTGAGTATTGTTTTGACACTGGTTCCTCTTAGCTCAAGGGCCAGGCAAAAGGAGAGCATGTTTGTTTTGGACTGAGTATTGTTTTGACACTGGTTCCTCTTAGCTCAAGGGCCAGGCAAAAGGAGAGCATGCTTGTTTTGGACTGTGTATTTTTTTTGACACTGGTTCCTCTTTGTTCAAGGGCCAGGCAAAAGGAGAGCATGTTTGTTTTGGGCTGGTATTAATTTTGACATTGGTTCTCTAGTTAAGGGCCAGGCAAAAGGGGAGCGTGATGTTCTGGTTGGTATTGAGTTGGGCTAGGAAGAAATGGAGTTGCTAGCTGCGAGTGGAATAGTACAGAGTTGAAGGTGGGTTCTAAGTTGTTCTCTCAGCACATGAGGGCAGTGCTGTCTTTTTTAGGGGGGTCGAGTGTTAGCGGGAGAGAAAAGGAGAGAAGAGAAGACGGGAATGCTGCATTTAGCAAAAGGGGTGAGGTGCAGTCCTTAGAACAAAATTTTAGGGGGGTCGTATGCATGTTTTCTCAGCACATGAGGACAGTGCTGTCTTTTTTTTAGGGGGGTCGATTGTGATATCCAGAAATTTCAGAGTAATTTCAAATGCCCCGCCATGAGTGATA
>NW_024732270.1:0-18768 GCF_018991925.1 Homarus americanus | reverse complement strand
ATGCTCTGGGTTGGTTTCTGGGCCTTGTATGGGGAGGGGCTGAGGTGAGGGGGAGTACAAGGAAGGGTGAGGTACAAGGGGGAGGAGAAGGGTAGGAAAGAGGAGGTAGGGGGGGGAGACATATAAGGAAGGGGAGGGAAGGGGGAGGAAGAACAAACAGGTGATTGGGTTGAAGGGGTGGAGTAGGGTAGGGAGGAGGAGGGAAGTAGGAGAGAGGTAGGGTGGAGGAGGGAGGGAGGTAGGGTTGCAGAGGTAGGGTGGAGGAGGAGGTGGGAGGGTAGAAGTAGAGAGAAGGGGAGGAGCCACGGGCAGAGTTATGGGGTATTCCTACCATACCCAAGGAGAGTGGCTCGGGGCACGTGAGGGAGAGGTCTAGGACTCGTAGGAGTCATAGGGGTTCCTACGTTAGCTTCTTTCCTTCTCTTTCTCAACTCCTTCTCTCCTTCTCAGAAACACCTGCCTCGATATTTTCAGTTACCTGTCCTTCAGTTACCTGTCCTCTCTGTTACCTGGAACATCGTTATCTGTCCCAGTATTAGGCGGCGTTACGTTACCTACCGTATCCCAGGTGGAGGGTGTGAGAGGTGGAGGGTGTGTGGAGTGGAGGGTGAGAGAGGTGGAGGGTGTGTGGAGTGGAGGGTGAGAGGTGGAGGGTGTGTGGAGTGGAGGGGAGAGAGGTGGAGGGTATGAGAGGTGGAGGGTGAGAGGTTTATTAAGTGTGCAAGTTGATCCCTCATTGGTAACGCGACCACCCCGGGCTGTATACCTTGCCTAGTGGCTGGTGGGTCAGTGGTACAGGTGGGTGGTAGCAGGACTTGTATGGTAGTGGTGGGTGGAGATGGTAGTAAGATATAAATAAATTTTTCGCATGGTCTGAAAAATGGCAGATGGAATTTAATGTGGACAAATGTAAAGTACTTAGTCTAGGAGATGTAAACAGAGATACCAGATGAACAACGATGCCATAGAGAAATCCGACTGTGAGAAAGATTTAGGAGTAATGATAAGTAGGAATCTTAAACCAAGTAAACAATGTGTATTTGCTCATAACAAGGCTAGTAAGCACTTGGGTTCATACAAAGAGGTGTTGATTTACAAGACTAGCGGGTCATCCTAAAACTATATCTTGCTTGTGAGACCACACCTGGATTACCAGTACAGTTCTGGTCACCGTATCACAGAATGGATATAGAATCCTTGGAAAATTCTCAGGAGAATGACAAGATTAATCCCGGGCATTAGGAACCTTGAGTAGAGACGAGAGGCTAAAAGCATTTTCATTTGCACTCCTCGAGAGACGTAGAGTGAGGGGACAAGTATGATCCAGGTGTATAAATGGAGTCAGGGCTAAACAAAGGTGATATAACAAGGTACTCAAACTATCACCCAGGAGCGAACTCGTAACAATGGTTTTAAAATTAGACCAGGCTGAATATAGGCTGAAATAGGTAAACATTGGTTTGGAAATAAGAGTAGTGGATGAGTGGGACAATTTTACAACATCATTAACTCGATCACCCTGGATAGCTTCAAACATAGGTTGGATGGATATATGAGCAATAGGGGTTGGGTGTAAACGGACTGGCAGTTTAGGACAATAGGCGCTGCAGTTTCCTCCATTCTTATGTTCTTATGTCTTTGTCCTTTCTTGTGGTGATGGTGGTTGTGGGTGCTAATGGTGGTAGGTGATAAGGATGGTAGTAGTGATGGTGGTAGTGATAGTAATGTTTAGTTGGCCTGTGGTGATTATGGTTGTGGATGGTGGTAGGGAGTGGGGTAATGGTGGTAGCGAGTGGGGTAATGGTGGTAGCGAGTGGGGTAATGGTGGTAGGGGTGGGGTAATGGTGGTAGCAGGTGGGGTAATGGTGGTAGCGAGTGGGGTAATGGTGGTAGCAGTGAGGTAATGGTGGTAGGGAGTGAGGTAATGGTGTTGAGTGAGGTAATGGTGTGGTGCTGGGTGGGGTAATGGTGTTGGAGGTGAGGTAATAGTGGTAGTAGGGACACTGGAAGGACAACGTAAGGATACCATAGCTCTTACTCTTGGCTCTTGACAGATTTCAGATTCAGATTTGCCCCCGAGAGCTAGTTTATGGGCACCCCTTACATCCTGTGTAAGGTGAAGGCAGAAGCGTTTACAGCGCCCAACAGGGAAGTATGAAAAGTTCATACATGCCTTTATGACTCGTACATTAGGGCGTAAAAGACCTGAGGGTCATAGGTTTGTCAAGTTACATAAAGTGAGAGAATGATGAGAGTGTGGGGGGAAAGTTCCCGGTACATTTTATCTGTTTATGGCAAAGAGTGGCAGGTCCCTAATAATGTCAAATGCCAGGCCTGTGACTAGGAGTTGGCCCTTGACGTTGACAGACAGACACTTATGCTGATGAGGTCTATAGACGTCAGCCAGTCCTTAGGGTGAGGTATGTGGCCTGGGAACTGTTGAGACGCCGGGTAGAGGAAGAGAGGAGAGGAGGAGGGAGGAGAAGGAAGAAAGGAGGGTGGAGGGAGAGGAAGAGGGTAAGTGAGAGGAGAAGGAGGAGGAGGAGGAGGTGGAAGGGGATAAGAGGAGGAGGAGGAGGGAGGGATGACTGAATAAGGATAATTTATGTGTAAAGTGCCAGGGTTGAGAAGGTGACGGGAACCCACCCCTGTAGCCCACCTGGCCCACCCATCACCCAGCCCACCATCACACCCGTTCCACCCATCACACCTGTTCCACCACCGTCTCATCTGGTCCACCCTTCCCACCTGGCCCTACCCTTCCCACCTGGCCCACCACCCTTCCCACCTGGCCCACCACCCTTCCCACCTGGCTCACCACCCTTCCCACCTGGCCCACCACCCATCCCACCTGGCCCACACGGCCTAGCCAGTACACCCTGCTCCAGTCCCTCATGAGGGCTGTAGCCAGAACCTTAGATGCCCTGTTCAACTCGATTCAACTCGGTAGGGGGTGGGGAGATGGGGTGGGGTGGGTGAAGATGGTGGAGGTAGGGGTGGGAGAGATGGGGTGGGGTGGGGTGGGAAGATGGGTGGAGGGTAGGGGTGAGAGGAGATGGGAGTGGGGTGGGGTGGGAGATGGGGAAGGTACTGGTTCCTTTTTCTAATTTACTAATGAACAAAAACAATTCTGAATTTGCCCATGTGGCGTCTCTCTCTCTCTCTCTCTCTCTCTCTCTCTCTCTCTCTCTCTCTCTCTCTCTCTCTCTCTTTTTTTTTTCTCCCCTAGCAACACGGATGAGCTGCACGGTTGCTAGGACGCCAGTAGTGGAGGGAGTTAAGTGGACAGGTGAATCCATGTGAGCTCACCTGATCCAACACCTGGGTGACAGGAAGACCTTGTTCGTCTGGCCGTGTGTGTGTGTGGGGACGGAGGTTGAGCTGGCTATGACGGCCACCTGTTGCTGTCTTATATCACACACACACACACTACACACACACACTTTTTTACACACACACACACACACACACACACACCCTCCAAGCTTGTGTTGGTGTGAGGATATGATAGGTGGGGTGTGGTAGATTAATGGTGGAGGAGTACTTGTAGTGGTGGTAGGTATTGGTTGTGGTGTAAAATTATGTGGCGATTCTTCTCCTGTCTGTCCGTCCGTTGTATATCCTGTGTTGGAAAGGGTGAGGGGCGGAGGTGAGGGTGGGAGGGGAGGTAAATAAGTAGAAAGGGGAGGGGGGAGGGGGGTATATTTAGGTAGCCATGTTGTTCTCGGGTAACTACGACCACATAATACCCCTGAAATTATCGCGGATTATCAGTAATGGCGAGGGTGAAACAGGAGAATGGTAAGTGGGTGGTAATGGTGGTAGGTGGTAATGGTAGATGCACTTTCTCTTCAAATCGTCAGGTAGGTAAATAGGATGGGACACACACACACACAACAGGTGACCAGAGATGCTGCGGGCTCCTTCTATACGCCTGCTATTAATTGGCTTATTAAGATACCTGCTTCAGTACCTGATTCCTGGGCGGCGTAACTCTGATGATACGCCAGTCCCTCCTGTCCCTTCCCCTCCTCTATCCCTCCCTCTATCCCTCGCCTATAAAACGGTAAATAAAGAATAGATAGATATAGATAGATAGGTAGAGTTAGATAGACATTTGATTATTATATTAAAAAAGGTATTCGCAAATTATTGAAGGTTGTAGTATGAGTATTATGAGGTTGTATTACTAATTTATTTAAGGGTTGTATTAGCAAGTTATCTAGGTTGTATTAAAAAGTTATGAAAGGATGAATTAGCAGATTACGCGACACGTAAGAGTGAGTGAAGGGTGTATTAGTAATCTTGCGAAAAGGTTACCTGTCTGTCTGTCTGCTGAGATTGTTACTTAGTAGCCTTTAGTAGATTTGTTAAAGGTTAATGGGTGGTGTGCATGTGGGGTAGGTGGTCTACGTGGGTAGGTGGTGGGGCCGTGGACAGGTGGTGTATTGTGGGTAGGTGGTGTATGTGTGGGTAGGGTGATGTATGTGACAGGTGGTGTATGGACAGGTGTGTATGTGACAGGTGATGATGGTCTTTGTTTCCTGCAGTTGTGTTATTTTTGCGCTTAGTGGTCAACCTGGGCCTTCTGATGGTGATGGTAATTCAGTTTAGTCATTGCTGAAATTGTTCGTTTTTTCTTCTTTATTTCTGTTTTGTTGTTGTTGTTGTTACTCCTGCTTTACCTTCTGCAATCTGACCACTGCTGTTCACTACTGCTGTTCCTGGCTAACTAACTCCTGTAACCACCTGTTCCCTGCTTGCTGTAATTAAGAACATAAGAATATAAGCATAAGAATGGAGGAAACTGCAGCGGGCCTATTGACCCATACTGCAGTCCCGTTTACACCCAACCCCTATTGCTCATATAAGCATCCAACCTATGCTTCAGCTAAATTCAGCGTATTCGAATTAATGATGATATTTGGTATCTCTTGTTCCATCTATCCACTACTCTGGATGAATCGTTTGTTGCTACTTACTATTATTACTACTAATTTAACTATTACTAATACTTAAACTACTATTACTACTATTTTCATTACTACTACTAATACTACTACTACTACTACTACTACTACTACTTAAACTACTATTACTACTACTAATACTACTACTACTTACTACTACTACTACTACTACACCTTCGCCACCATTTATTTACCTTAATATTAAATATCCTGTATCATACAATAAGCTATCCATCTGTGTTAAATTAGTTGAGCCATGATTCATATGCGGCATTCAGTGACTGTTGCCCTCATAGTCGATATCTGCAGCAGTTGTCGGAGTAGGAGCAGCTTCTGTTCGGAGATCAACTCCGCGAGTCTGGCGTAAACATCTTGCACTTGGTCCCCATCCACCAGAGGTTGTGAACACTAGAGGGAGTGAAGCTGCCTTGATCAACGTTTTGAATTCTTTCATATGCCTTCTCTTGTCGTTCTCGTTCCTCCTATGTGCAGCTCCTACTACTACTACTTCTACTACTACTGTAACAACCACCATAACTAAATATTATATGGGCAAGGTTCTCGTGTTAAGGGTGGTAGGGCAGGCTATAAGGAGCAGGACGTAGGGGAAGATAGTGTTGTGGTGGTGTGGGCTCAAACTTTCTTTCCTTAAGGCTGTTGGTTGAGATGGCTAGGTACTTCTCCCATCTGTTGCTGCCCCTGTCCCCTGATGAGGTGGGGAGGGGGTTGTGTGGGGGTCGGGGGAGAGGTGATGGAGAGGGGGGTTGTATGTGGGAAGGGGTTGTGTGTGGGAGAGGTTGTTGGGGTTGTATGTGGGAGTGGGTTGTGGGGGGGTTGTGTGGTGAAGAGAGATTTCACATCACATCTACCCAACACCACACACCATACACACACACACACACACACACACACACACACACACACACACACACACACACACACACACACACACACACACACACACACACACACACACACACACACACACACACACACACACACACACACACACACACACTCACACACACACTTTCACACACACGACACATTTGCAAGGCGGAGCAACACAATTTAATGCCACCAGCCTGGAGGATCTCCACTAACACACACTCCCACCACACACACACTCTCCATCTCCACACACACACACTCTCCACACCACACACACTCTACACACACCTCTCCACCACCCTCCCACCACCACACCTCTCCCACACACCTCTCCACACCACACACCACACACACTCCACACACACACACTCCCACCACTCCTCCAGCTCTGTTTGAGAGACTTATTATGTGGGTGAAATAATGATGGTTGTTATTGTTGTTGTTTTTTTTGTTATTGTTGTTTTTTTGTTATTATTACTATTATTATTGTTGTTTTTCTTTATTATTATTTATTATTATATTATTATTATTATTATTATTATTATTATTCCTTCCTTATTTAATACTATCTGTCTGTCTGTCCTCCCAAGACCCCATTTATACATAGCCTATATGTATGAAGAGGAGGAGGAGGAGGTAAAGGTTTATATTATATGTATGTATGATGTGTATGTATGATGTATGTTGTGTTGATGTGTATGTATGTGGGGTAGGGAGGTAGGGTCATGGGTCAGAGGTTACGGGGTGTAGGGGTCAAAACAGAAGTGACGTATGGTGTTCCGCCCTTCTGAACCCTCCTGCAGGCTAACCCTTAGGAGACTCTAGGACTAACTAATGACGGGGTGGTGGTGGTGGTGATGAGGGCATTAAGAGAGAGTAGGATAATTATATGGTGAGGATAATGAACCGTAAATTGATAAATGATTGTTAATTATGATGATAATGATGGTAATGGTAATGATGATAACTAATAAAATCAATGATAATAATAGTAATAATAATAATAACAATAATAATGCATAAAATATATTACTTAAACCATTATAATACAAATAGGTGTGTGTGTATGTACTGTATGTATGTATGTATGTATGTATGTATGTATGTATGTATGTATGTATGTATGTACTTGTGAGTCACCAAAATATATACATTACGTCAGAATTACCAACCTAACCTAACCATTAACCTGCACCCACAAGGCTTAATTAACCCGAGAGGTTTATTAACCTGATTTAATATATTCAGGTAGGTGGAGGTGTTTGGTGAGGATGGTGGTAGTGGTGAGGATAGTGGTAGGTGAGGTGAGTGGTAGGTGGTGGATATTGTGTGGATTTTGTGTAGTGTGGTGATAGTGTAGAGGTGGTGGTGTGGTAATGTGGTGGTAGTGGTGATATGGTGGTGTGGTGATTGTTTTGGTAGTGTTGTGGTGGTGTGGTGATTGTCTGGGTAGTGTTGTGGTGGTGTGGTGATTGTCTGGGTAGTGTTGTGGTGGTGTGGTGATTGTCTGGGTAGTGGTGATGTAGTGGTGGTAGTGTTATAATATTGTATTGGTTGTGATGATCAGGAGTATAATAGTGGTGGTAATGACAAGAAAAAATAACAAAAACAACACTAAGTCAACAATAACAACAACAACAACAGACAATAACAGAGAGAGGAGACAATGACCAAGTGCTGACAATGCTGACGACTAGTTAAAGAGTGTCAGCAGAAGCATTATTGTCAGGTAGATGGTGTCAGGCAAGAGACCCCCACCACCCACACCATCAGTATTCTGCCAACACTATACAGTACTGGCTATCTGACAGGGCTAGTAGTTGTGGTGGTAGTAGTTGTGGTAGGAGGAGGAATGTTCTAGGAATAGTAATAGTATTAGTACTAGTACTGTAAATGGTAGTGGTGGTGGTGGTGGTGGTGATGGTAGTAGTACTAGTAGTAGTAGGAGGAGGAATACAAGTAGAAATAGTAGTAGTTACATTAGTAATAGCATTAGGAGGAGTTGTGGTAGTAGTAGTAATAGTACAGTACAGTTACCAGGTGAATGGTTAGTCACAGTAACTGGTTTTTAGACTGGCCACTCATACTGTCACACTTATCTTTGAACCACACTGACGGACTGGTTTGCCTCCCGGAAACTGGTTTTGGGTCACTCTAGATACCACTTCCTGGTTTATCTTTCTTTAACTGGTCTGAGTGGATGTTTGCAATAACTGTTAGACTGTTAAATGAGAACTACATTAACTGTTAGACTATTAGACTGTAAAGTAATTCATACAGTGACTGGCAAACCGGACCAAAACAGTTAACGCCAGTCAGCTTTTGATTATGTCTGACCACTCCCCATTTAAGTAAAGTGACTGACACACTCACAAAAAACAGTCGGTGAGGGCCAGTCAAAGTGGATGACTGGTCAGTTAGAGTGGCCAGTCATCCTCTGGGGCCACGGAAACACACTCACCCTTGAAATTGATGGAGTTTTTTTCTATATATCCTCCTTGAGCTAAACACTTGAGGGTGACACTTGAGGGCTTGAGGGCGTCTGTATCACATCCTTGAGCTAGCACTTGAGGGTGTTTGTATCTCATAACTTAAGATAACACTCAGGACCTAAATCTGTATCTGTAATCTGTACCTGAAATCTATACCTGTAATCTAATTATATACCTGTACTTTATACCTAAATATATACCAGGATTTTATACCTAAATCTGTACCTGTAATCTGTACCTGTAATCTGTACCTGTAATCTTTACCTGTAATCTATACCTGTTATCTCTACCTGTAATCTGTACCTAAATCTGTACCTAAATCTGTACCTAAATCTGTACCTGTAATCTGTACCTTAATCTGTACCTGTAATCTTTACCTGTAATCTATACCTGTTATCTCTACCTAAATCTGTACCTGTAATCTGTACCTGTAATCTATACCTGTAATCTATACCTGTAATCTGTACCTTGATCTGTACCTGTCTTCCGTAAATCAGAATACATAATGACAACAGAGTTACAGATCACTTGTAATCATTGTCTAGGGTCGAGGAGGTGTATTACAGAAGGCCCTGAATTTTAAGGGTCTTGGGTACTGTATTCTGGGGGTACAACATAAGGCACGACTGTTTTGATCCTTGTGTGTGTGTGTGTGTGTGTGTGTGTGTGTGTGTGTGTGTGTGTGTGTGTGTGTGTGTGTGTGTGTGTGTGTGTGTGTGTCCTTCTGATTCTATTGTTTTAATTGGTTTTGTCGTCTTGGTTTATTATCAGCGTCTCCTCCTCCTCCTCCTCCCTGCTTCATCTTCCTTCTTCTGTCTCCTCCTCCTCCTCTCTCTTCCTCATCTTTCCTTCTCTCTCCTTCTCTCCTCTCCCTTGCTTCCTTTCATCTTGATACATTTATTAATATTTTCTTATTTCTTCTTCCCCATTTTTGTTCTCTCTCACCTCCTCCCTCACTCCCTTACACCACCCCTCCCCCCACTCTCCCTCTCACCCATCCTCTCACCCCTCTCTGCGTCATCATGAGGTCTTGTAAGAAATAATTACACAGACTCTGGCATTATGATCCGTAATTTACTATGTCCGTTTTGGTGTTGCGTTCAATTGCTCTAATTCCTGTTTGTGTTTAGCCTTGGTGTGTGTGTGTGTGTGTGTGTGTGTGTGTGTGTGTGTGTGTGTGTGTGTGTGTGTGTGTGTGTGTGTGTGTGTGTGTGTGTGTGTGTGTGTGTGTGTGTGTGTGTGTGTGTGTGTGTGTGTGTGTGTTTTCGTGAGTTTATATGCTTTAGTCTGCATGTTTGTAATATTGTATATCCCTTATGTATGTATGTATGTGTGTATATGTATATATGTGTGTGTATGTATGTGTGTGTATACACTGACTAGATCTCTTTCCTCGACTACATCTCCTTGGTGGGGATCGGACCGGGGACCTTGTAAGCGAAGGCTAGTGCTCTAACCACTCACCCACGTTGGGAATATCGGGTCCCTTGAGAGTTTCCCGATCAGTGAAGCCAGTCTGAGTGTGTTAGGTTAGGATAGAATGAGGAAGGATAGGATGACCGTATTGGTAGAGGAAAACGACGATAAACGAGACATGATAAAACGACGTTAGGCGAGATAGGTGTAGGGGAACGGGAGCCTACCTGTTGAGGGGTCAATTGGGTTAATGAGCATAATGGATCAACCTGAGACATACGTTACCTGGCCGGCCCCTCGTGTGTGTGTGTGTGTGTGTGTGTGTGTGTGTAGAGAGAGAGAGAGAGAGAGAGAGAGAGAGAGAGAGAGAGAGAGAGAGAGAGAGAGAGAGATACTCCCAGGGTTCAAGTGGCTGAAACCTCCTTGCTTTGATCCATAAATATTTCACCGTCGAGTCGGAATGGCAGATCGTTCATGAGTTCCTGTTCTTTTGTGTGGTGAGAATAGTGATGATGATGTTGATGATGGGAATGACTACTCGGGTTACCTTTGATACACCTGTACTCAACACCTGTATCTAACACCTGTACTCAATAATTAACTCTTGTAGTATATGTGGTGTTGCTCTGACGCACATATACATAACACCTGCACTCAACACCTGGCAATCAACACCTGGCAACCAACACCTGCGATAAATACCCCCCACAGTGCACAGTCCTCCAGCTTAACACCTCCCTCAGATAACATGACATACACTACACATTATATTCGTCAACCCTAACGCTGCAATCAGGTGTTAGCGTGTGTGTAGCTGGTGTTTGTCGCAGTTCCTACCTTGTTATTGACCTTGTATGACCTTATTTGACCTTCTGGTATGACTTTATTGACCTTGACCTTTGTTTATTTTTTGGGGTCATTTTATGTTATATTATCTCGTATTTTATTTTATTGTATTATGGAAAAATTTATATCAGGTTGTGGTGGTGGTGTGGTGGTGTGGCTGTGTGTTGGTGGTGGTGTGGGTGGTGGTTGTGTTGGTGGTGGTTGCTGTGGTGGTGGTTGTGTGTTGGTGTCGTTGTGTGTTGGTGGTGGTGTGGTGGTGGTTGTGCTGGTGGTGGTGGAGGTGGTGGCTGCAGTGGTGGTGGTTGCTGTGGTGGTGGTTGTGTGTTGGCGTGGTTGTGTGTTGGTGGTGGTGTGGTGGTGGTTGTGTTGTAGTGGTTGTATTGTTGTGTGTTGGTGGTGGTTGTGGTGTGGGGTGTTTGTGGTGTGGGTGGTTGTGGTTTGGGTGGTTGTGTGTGCTGGTTTGTGCTGTAGTGGTTGTATTGTTGTGTTTGGTGGTGGTTGTGGTGTGTGGGTGGTTGTGGTGGTGGTGGTTGTGGTGTGGTGGTTTGTGGTGTGGGTGGTTGTGGTTTGGGTGGTTGTGGTTTGGGTGGTTGTGGTGGTGGTGGTTGTGGTGTGGGTGGTTGTGGTGTGGTTGGTTGTGGTTTGGGTGGTTGTGGTTTGGGTGGTTGTGGTGGTGGTGGTTGTGGTGTGGGTGGTTGTGGTGTGGGTGGTTGTGGTTTGGGTGGTTGTGGTTTGGGTGGTTGTGTGTGCTGGTTGTGCTGTAGTGGTTGTATTGTTGTGTTTGGTGGTGGTTGTGGTGTGGGTGGTTGTGGTGGTGGTGGTTGTGGTGTGGGTGGTTGTGGTGTGGGTGGTTGTGGTTTGGGTGGTTGTGGTTGGGTGGTTGTGGTGGTGGTGGTTGTGGTGTGGGTGGTTGTGGTGTGGGTGGGTTGTGGTTTGGGTGGTTGTGGTTTGGGTGGTTGTGGTGGTGGTGGTTGTGGTGTGGGTGGTTGTGGTGGTTGTGGTTTGGGTGGTTGTGTGTGCTGGTTGTGCTGTAGTGGTTGTATTGTTGTGTTTGGTGGTGGTTGTGGTGTGGGGGTGTGGTGGTGGTGGTTGTGGTGTGGAGTGGTTGT
Organism: Homarus americanus; assembly: GCF_018991925.1. Taxonomy (NCBI): domain Eukaryota; kingdom Metazoa; phylum Arthropoda; class Malacostraca; order Decapoda; family Nephropidae; genus Homarus; species Homarus americanus. The sequence goes on along the minus strand of NW_024732270.1, from coordinate 7,044 downwards.
GGTGTGGGTGGTTGTGGTTTGGGTGGTTGTGGTTTGGGTGGTTGTGGTGGTGGTGGTTGTGGTGTGGGTGGTTGTGGTGTGGGTGGTTGTGGTTTGGGTGGTTGTGGTTTGGGTGGTTGTGGTGGTGGTGGTTTTGGTGTGGGTGGTTGTGGTGTGGGTGGTTGTGTGGTGTGGGTGGTTGTGGTTTGGGTGGTTGTGGTTTGGGTGGTTGTGGTGGTGGTGGTTGTGGTGTGGGTGATTGTGGTTTGGGTGGTTGTGGTTTGGGTGGTTGTGTGTGCTGGTTGTGCTGTAGTGGTTTGTTGTTGTGTTGGGGTGGTGGTTGTGGTGTGGGTGGTTTGTGGTGGTGGTGGTTGTGGGTGTGGGTGGTTGTGGTGTGGGTGGTTGTGGTTTGGGTGGTTGTGGTTTGGGTGGTTGTGGTGGTGGTGGTTGTGGTGTGGAGTGGTTGTGGTGTGGGTGGTTTGTGGTTTGGGTGGTTGTGGTTTGGGTGGTTGTGGTGGTGGTGGTTGTGGTGTGTGGTTGTGTGGTGTGGGTGGTTGTGGTGTGGGTGGTTGTGGTTTGGGTGGTTTGTGGTTTGGTGGTTGTGTGGTGGTGTGTGGTGTGGGTGGTTGTGGGTGTGGTTGTGGTGGTGTGGTGGTGGTTGTGGTGGTGGTGGTGTGGTGTGGTGGTTGTGGTTTGGGTGGTTGTGGTGTGGGTGGTTGTGGTTTGGGTGGTTGTGGTGTGGGTGGTTGTGGTTTGGGTGGTTGTGGTTTGGTGGTTGTGGTGGTGGTGGTTGTGGTGGTGGTGGTTGTGGTGGGGTGGTTGTGGTGTGGGTGGTTGTGGTTTGGGTGGTTGTGGTGGTGTGGTTGTGGTGTGTTGTGGTGTGGGTGGTTGTGGTTTGGGTGGTTGTGGTTTGGGTGGTTGTGGTGGTGGTGGTTGTGGTGTGGGTGGTTGTGGTGTGGGTGGTTGTGGTGTGGGTGGTTGTGGTTTGGGTGGTTGTGGTTGCGGGTGGTTTGTGGTGGTGGTGGTTGTGGTGTGGGTGGTTGTGGTGTGGGTGGTTGTGGTTTGGGTGGTTGTGGTTTGGGTGGTTGTGGTGGTGGTGGTTGTGGTGTGGGTGGTTGTGGTTTGGGTGGTTGTGGTGGTGGTGGTTGTGGTGTGGGTGGTTGTGGTGTGGGTGGTTGTGGTGTGGGTGGTTGTGGTTTGGGTGGTTGTGGTGGTGGTGGTTGTGGTGGTGGTGGTTGTGGTGTGGGTGGGTTTGTGGGTGTGGGTGGTTGTGGTTTGGTGGTTGTGGTTTGGGTGGTTGTGGTGGTGGTGGTTGTGGTGTGGGTGGTTGTGGTGTGGGTGGTTGTGTGCTGGGTTGTGCTGTAGTGGTTGTATGAGGGAAGAAAGTCACTGTAGGATGTTGTTATAACCTCGAGTTGTGACCACCATGACCTCCCTCTGTGTCATAGCGCCCTCCACCAACAAGGTTCTTCAGTAGCTTCCCTTCTTCAGGGTCCTTGCCATCAGTAGGACTCCGTAGGTTCTTACAGCATCCTTTGGTTGGTCATTTACCTTGTGGACTCCCAGTATCCTATGCATCCATGGGTAATTTATCTTAGTAGGATTCATCGGTTTCCTTACGATATCCTTCCTTCTTCAGGAGTATTTGGTAGGACTGTTGGTAAGTTCTGCAGGATTCTGTATCGTGAGAGTTGTGTTGGGGGTAGGAGGGTCAGGTAGGTAGGTAGGAGGAGGGTGCAGTGGGAGGAAAGGGAGGGATGGGGGAGGGTGTTTGGTACCAGAAGTAGAGAAAGAGAGTGGTCACTTTCTCTGGCCAGGGCTGCCTCTACACACACACACACACACACACACACACACACACACACACACACACACACACACACACACACACACACACACACACACACAGACATGTCTATTTGTAAATCTGTTTTTTGTTTGTTTGTTTAATCTCATCTGTCTTTGTGTTTATGTTTCTGGTGACTTAACCAAACTCGATTTTAACTTAACCTGACTTAGCAACTTACAGCTTAACTTAACAACCTGACAAACCAAACCTAACCTAACCAAACTTCATTACGTAAATAGGAATTAACCAAAAACTCATTTACACGATACTAATCAGGGTTTGGGGGGTTTAATCTCGTAGTTTGGATCTCAATCGGTGTTAATCCGTCGATATTAGGGTTAGATTAGGTTAGATTGGTAATATTTGGCGGGTGGTGTAATAAAGGGATTAAATATTGATCAATTTTTTTTTTTTTATATGTTGTGATGTTTTGGTGGATGGTGTTGATGTGTTGTTGATGATGATGATGATGAGGAGTTAGGGCGATGATAGTAATAATGATGATTGTTATAATGTGGTGATGTGATGATGATGACAATGACAATGATGACATTGATTAGAATGATGATGATGATAGTAATTAGAAATAATGATGATGATGATGATTGATGTTGATGTGAGAGTTAGGGGCGGTGTTAGTAATAATAATGATGGTAATAATGATGGTGATGATGATGATGATGAGTTAAAGGGATGATAGTAATAATAATGATGGTAATAATGATGGTGATGATGATGATGATGACAATGACAATGATGACAGTAATTAGAATGATGATGATGATAGTAATTGAATAATAATGATGATGATGATGTTAGTGATGATGAGAGTTAGGGTGATGATAGTAATAATAATGATGGTAATAATGATGGTGATGATGATGATGATGACAATGACAATGATGACAGTAATTAGGAATGATGATGATGATAGTAATAGAATAACAATGATGATGATGATGATGATGATGATGAGAGTTAGGGCGATGATAGTAATAATAATGATGGTAATAATGATGGTGATGATGATGATGATGACAATGACAATGATGACAGTAATTAGAATGATGATGATAGTAATTAGAATAATAATGATGATGATGATGATGATGATGAGAGTTAGGGCGATGATAGTAATAATAATGATGGTAATAATGATGGGGATGATGATGATGATGATGATGAGAGTTAGGCGATGATAGTAATAATAATGATGGTAATAATGATGGTGATGATGATGATGACAATGACAATGATGACAGTAATTAGAATGATGATGATGATAGTAATTAGAATAATAATGATGATGATGATGTTGATGATGATGAGAGTTAGGGCGATGATAGTAATAATAATGATGGTAATAATGATGGTGATGATGATGATGATGACAATGACAATGATGACAGTAATTAGAATGATGATGATGATAGTAATTAGAATAATAATGATGATGATGATGATGATGATGATGAGAGTTAGGGCGATGATAGTAATAATAATGATGGTAATAATGATGGTGATGATGATGATGATGATGAGAGTTAGGGCGATGATAGTAATAATAATGATGGTATGTAATGGTGGTGATGATGATGATGACTAATGACAATGATGACAGTAATTAGAATGATGATGATGATAGTAATTAGAATAATAATGATGATGATGATGATGATGATGATGAGAGTTAGGGCGATGATAGTAATAATAATGATGGTAATAATGATTGATGATGATGATGATGAGAGTTAGGGGATGATAGTAATAATAATGACGGTAATAATGATGGTGATGATGATGATGATGACAATGACAATGATGACAGTAATTGAATGATGATGATGATAGTAATTAGAATATGTATGATGATGATGATGATGATGAGAGTTAGGTCGATGATAGTAATAATAATGATGGTAATAATGATGGTGATGATGATGATGATGACAATGACAATGATGACAGTAATTAGAATGATGATGATGATAGTAATTAGAATAATAATGATGATGATGATGATGATGATGATGAGGTTAGGGGATGATAGTAATATGTGTAATAATGATGGTGATGATGATGATGATGACAATGACAATGATGACAGTAATTAGAATGATATTGATGATAGTAATTAGAATAATAATGATGATGATGATGATGATGATGATGACGGTTATTAGAATGATGACAATAATGATGAAGACAGTAATTAGAATAATAATGACAATGATGACAATAATGACGATGACAATGATGATAAAAATGATGACAGTAATTAGAATGATAATGATGATGACAATGAAAATGATGATAATAATGATGACAATAATTTGAATGATAATGATGATCACAATGACAATGATGATATGTGATGACAGTAAATAGAATGATAATGATGATGACAATAATGATGATGACAATGATGATAATAATGATGACAGTAAATAGAATGATGTGATGACAATAATGTGATGCTTCCTCCCTCCTCTACAGTTGGTCTCGGAGCTGGGCGTGTTACTATATCGAGCCCTGGACTACAGTTTGGGTAGTGATGAGGAGCGTGACCTCTCGCCCTCCCTCAACCACCTCATCGACCTCATGACCTCTGCAGGTGAGTCATTTGTCTCTGCCAGGTTAATCACTCATCCTAGAGGCGAGTCTGGCCCTAGGAGGCGAGTCATTGGTCCTAGGAGGTGAGTTACTCGTCCTAGGAGGTGAGTTACTCGTCCTAGGAAGTGAGTTACTCGTCCTAAGAGGTGAGTTACTCGTCCTAGGAGGTGAGTTACTCGTCCTAGGAAATGAGTTACTCGTCCTAAGAGGTAGTTACTCGTCCTAGGAAGGTAGTTACTGTCTAGGAGGGTGAGTTACTCGTCTAGGAAATGAGCTACTCCCAGGAGGTAAGTTACTGTCAGGTGATTACTTGTCCTAGGAGGTGGATTCGTCTAGGAGGCGAGGTTATTCGTCTAGGAGGTGAGCCATTTGTCTAGGTAGATCATTCGTCCTAGGAGGTGGTTACTCGTCCTGGAGGTGAGTTACTCGTCTAGGAGATGAGTTACTTGTCTAGGTGAGTCATTTGTCCTGGGAGATGAGTTACTTGTCCTAGGAGGTGAGTTACTCGTCTTTTGGGATGAGTTACTCGTCCTAGGAGGTGAGTTACTCGTCTAGGAGGTGAGTTACTCGTCTAGGTGGTGAGTTACTCGTCCTAGGAGGTGAGTTACCCGTCCTAGGTGGTGAGTTACTCCTTGGAGGTGAGTTACTCGTCTAGGTGGTGAGTTACTCGTCCTAGGAGGTGAGTTACTTGTCCTAGGTGGTGAGTTACTCGTCCTAGGTGGTGAGTTACTCGTCTAGGTGGTGAGTTATCGTCCTAGGAGGTGATTACTGTCCCTAGGAGGTGAGTTACCTGTCCTAGGAGGTGAGTTACTCGTCTAGGTGGTGAGTTACTCGTCCTAGGAGGTGAGTTACTCGTCTAGGTGGTGAGTTACTCGTCCCAGGAGGTGAGTTACCTCGTCCCAGGTGGTGAGTTACTCGTCCTAGGTGGTGAGTTACTGTCCTAGGTGGTGAGTTACTCGTCCTAGGAGGTGAGTTACTCGTCCTGCTGGCTTTCACGAGGGTGATAGTAATACATATGGCCACTTCTCTCTTACGCTTGTGGCCAACTTTCTCCTGCGGCCACCTGTCTTAACGTGACCAGGTCTTAGATAGGGAAACTATAGGCATGTGTGGCCCAAGTTGCCCATGTGGCCAAGTCTTAGATAGTGAAAGTATATGCGTGTGAATTTCATTTGGCCAGATCTAGAGAAGTGAAAGCAGACGTGTGGCCAAGCTTCCTTGTGGCAGGGCCTCAGTGAAATTAAATGTGGCCAAGGGATCCCAAATGACATACGTAGCAAACTTTCTAACGTGGCCATGAAAGCATAATAGGACACGTATGACCAACAAACCACGTGTGCAGTTAGAGAAATCAAAAATTAAACGTAAACACACATGGCCAACATCTCACATGGCCAACATCCTCACATGGCCAACATCCCACATGGCCAACATCCACATGGTCAAAACACATAAATATATATATATATATTTTTACTTTTCTCAGTTATCTTTTTTATTTATTTACTTTTGTCTCACTTATAAACATTCAGGTATCTTTTTATAGGTATGGTATTATTTGTAAGTAAGTGTTGTTAGTAATTTAAGCTGATGGCGTGGATGATTTAAGTCACTTTTCACTTATAAATTGTGTGTGTGTGTGTGTGTGTGTGTGTGTGTGTGTGTGTGTGTGTGTGTGTGTGTGTGTGTGTGTGTGTGTGTGTGTGTGTGTGTGTGTGTGTGTGTGTGTGTGTGTGTGTGTGTGTGTGTGTGTGTGTGTGTGTGTGTGTGTGTGTGTGTGTGTGTGTTGTGTGTGTGTGTGTGTGTGTGTGTGTGTGTGTGTGTGTGTGTGTGTGTGTGTGTGTGTGTGTGTGTGTGTGTGTGTGTGTGTGTGTGTGTGTGTGTGTGTGTGTGTGTGTGTGTGTGTGTGTGTGTGTGTGTGTGTGTGTGTGTGTGTGTGTGTGTGTGTGTGTGTGTGTGTGTGTGTGTGTGTGTGTGTGTGTGTGTGTGTGTGTGGTGTGTGTGTGTGTGTGTGTGTGTGTGTGTGTGTGTGTGTGTGTGTGTGTGTGTGTGTGTGTGTGTGTGTGTGTGTGTGTGTTGTGTGTGTGTGTGTGTGTGTGTGTGTGTGTGTGTGTGTGTGTGTGTTGAATACTATTGGTTGACTTTACGTTGAAATTATGTTTATACATACATACTGTATATATAAACATATATTATGTAACATATACATCATACTTTTCATATATATACATACATACATACATATTTTACTGTATACATACATACGTGGATTGTGTTAAATAATGTTTGTTGTTGTTGATATAAGTGTGTTGGTAATAACATACAGGTGGGGGGAGTTAATTGAGTCTAATGTTTTACTATTAAGTTTATGTCCTCACTGTCTATTAATAAAGGGTGTGGCTCTATTAGAAGGTGTGGCTCTGTTTAAAGGGTGTGGCTCTGTTAGAAGGTGTGGCTCTATTAGAAGGTGTGGCTCTATTAATGGGTGTGGCTCTATTAGAAGGTGTGGCTTTATTAATAAAGGGTGTGGCTCTATTAGAAGGTGTGGCTGTCTTAATAAAGGGTGTGGCTCTATTAGAGGGTGTGGCTTCGTGGGGTGTTGT
>NW_024732269.1:0-11210 GCF_018991925.1 Homarus americanus | reverse complement strand
TTATAGGGCCGGGTGAGGAGAGCCCAGCGGAGGATTCGCTGGTTGGAGGTCTTGTTGGTTTGGATGAACGTGAGTGGGTTATGGTCGGTGAAGACTAGGGTTGTTTGTGGGCAAGACTGGAGGTAACATTCAAACTTCTTTATTGCCAACACCAGAGCCAGGGCCTCCTTCTCTATGGTCGAGTAGTTGGTCTGATGTTTTTTCAACTTGGCGGAGTAATATGCCACAGGGTGAAGAACATCAGTGGTTGGATCGGGTTGTAGGAGCGCACAGCCCCCACTCCGACACCGCTAGCGTCGAGTTGCAGATGGAAGGGCAAGGTGTAGTCAGGTGGGTGGACTACAGGCTTGGAGGCAAGGAAGGCTTTGAGGCGGTGGAAAGACTGGTCGCACCTCTGGTTCCAGATGTAAGGGACCGCAGAACTGGTAAGGTCTGTGAGGGGTCCGGCCAAACTGGAGAAGTTACTGCAGAACCGGCGGTAGTAGCCGCACATCCCCAGGAAGCGCATGAGTTCCTTCCTCGTCCTTGGAGTGGGGAAGGACAAAAGATGGCTCCTAACGTTTGCGTCCTTGGGTCTCTATACCATGCCAACATTGATATGTCCCAGGTAAGTCACACTGAGGCCCGGCAAAAGCAGGTTATGGAGTTTATGGTGAATCAGTCTCTTGCAGTCGTGCAAACAGTATCTCCAAACGCACCAGATGTTCGTCCCAGCTGTCCGACACACCACCCAGGTCATCCCAGGTAAGCGAACGTCCACCTGGAATCTGAATTAGGAAGTTGATGGCCCTCTGGAATGTGGCCGGAGCATTAGAAAAGCCAAACATATAACCAAATATTGAAAAAAAGACCAAATGGAGTTATAAATGCCGAAAGGATATTTTGGCCTATCCGTGAGTCCCACTTGATAATATCCTTTCAATAAGTCCACCGTACTAGTAAATTTGGCACAGCCTATGCTGTCTATTATATCTTCAATCAAGGTAAAGGGTAGAGTCTGAAGACAGTGACCTGGTTCACTTTACGATAATCAGTACAGAAACGAAAAGTGCCATCGGGGTTTGGAATGAGAAGGCAAGGTGAAGCCCAGGGGGAGGTACTAGGCTCAGCTAAGTTATGTTTTAACAAAAAATCTACCTCCTTTTTCATAATCTCTTTTTTTTTGTGGATTTAGTCGATAGGCTGATTGCCTAATGGGTTGTACATCATCCGAGATTAGCTTAATATCATGTTTAAGTATATTGCAAAACCCTGGGAGGTCTGATGTGACTTTAGGAAATGTTGATAATAACTTAGTGAGATCTTTTGCTTGAGATGGATTCAGAACAGAAAAATACTCATCAAAGTTGTTGAGTATGTGACTGTTAGTAGGGTTTTCTTTAGGTAGAGGAAGTCGTGAATTCTCCAATAGGTCCATGTCATCTGTCTCCGGCTCCGGCCTGACAAAACCGTATGCAATACAGGTTGACTTATAGCCTCTAGGATGTCTTCCTCTGACTGCCTGGAATGGTAAAAAGTTTCATGAAGTTAATGTGAACAAGTTGTGAATCTTTTCTGCGATCAGGAGTGGACTATATAGTTGAGAGAGGAGATGGTTTATTAGCAACTATATAGGGACCCAGTAAACTTTAGCTTTTAAGGAGAGCCTGGAATGGGTGAAAGAGTAACACTTTGTCACCTGGAGAAAATGATCTTTTAACGCTAATTTTGGGATTTGGGACACCATTTTCTTGGACTTTTTAAGTTTTGACTGAGCAATGGTTCCGGACTTCCAGTTAATTTGTCCCTTAAAGTGTCAATGTATTGGGAAACTGTTGCGAGCTTAATAGATGGAGTGTCAAACCCTGCTCCTTTACTATTTTAAGAGTCCCATATTTATCTCCCATATAGTAACTCGAACGGGGAGAAACCCAGCGTATGAGGACATTCCCTGATGGCAAAAAGTAACAAGTCTAACTACTTTCATCCCATTCCTTTTGGTGTTCCATACAGTATTTTTTAGCATTGATTTGAAAGTTTTGATGGAACCGTTCCAAGCAACCTTGGGATTGTGGGCGGTAAGCCGAAAAGATTGCTCGTAAAATTGGTGTCCTGATCGGATTAGATCTCTTTAGGAATGCCCACTGAAGTGAAAAGGTGCAAAAGATGTTTGATTACATTTTTTGAAGTGATGCTTTTAAGGGAAAAGCCTCAGGATAACGTGTACTGGTATCCATAACTGTGAGCAGGAATTGATTTCCCTTCTTAGTCTTTAGTAATGGGCCCACACAATCCACAACAATCTTTTCAAATGGTGTAGAAAATACTGGGATGGGCTTAATGGGAGCTGCTGGTATACTTTCATTTGGTTTTCCTACCATTTGACAAATATGACAAGATTTTAGGTATTTTGACACATCCTTCCTAAGTCCAGGCCAATAATAGTGTTGGAGGAGCTTTTTATATGTTTTCAGGATTCCCAAATGTCCTGAAATACCATCATGGGCAAGGGCAATTAATGCTGGTCTGACTGAGGTGGGAATTACCACTTGATGTATTTCAGACCACGTGCCTAGATGGGCAAGCTCAGGGGGCCTATAGGCCCTCATCAAAACCCTTCATGATAATAAAAGCAGAAGGGTGTTAAAATCTTTACCTCAACTGCTGCATGTGATGAAGTTTAGTCAAAGATGGATCGATTGTTGGGCTTTAACGAGCTCATCATACTAATTGTCTTGTACAGATCTTCTGTGGGTAGGAAAATATTAGAGGTGGTTTTTAGACGAAGAGGGCCCATTTCGCACTCTGTGACCGGGTGACAGCACAAGATGGGAAAAAGATGAGGAATGGTTCTTTAAGGTCAGTGGTGGAGTTGACGGGTAAGGGAGAGTCGACTGTCTTTATGTGTTAAAGAACCACTAGATCCTCCTACAAGTCGTACCCAATAATAAATGAATGCCTTTTACAGGCATTGGGTCTTTCCTTATAGCTGTTGCCACTTTGGTAATCAAGGGACATTGGAGGTGCACTTTAGCTAGAGGATAGGAAAAGAATGGGATGAGAGATCTGAAATTAGAACACTCTCATTAGTAAATGCGGTAGATATATCGGGAATGACGTTAAACAGGAGGATAGATTGTGCTGCGCCCGTATCACGTAGTATACGAATAGGAAAAGAACGAGACCCCTCCATGATTGAAAATTTTCCCTCATAGGTGAATGAAGAGAAGAGATCCTGATGGGGCCTTTCCACATTGGTGTTTGCTATTGGTTTGGATTTGGGATCCAGGGAACTACTTTTAGCAATTCGACACTTTGGGTGTTTACAAGTCTGGATCGTATGGCCTGGGTTTTTACAGTAAGAACAATAAAACTTGGTTGCATCAGGGGTGGGGTAGGTGTGGGACCTTTCGACCTACCACTCACGTCCCCAAGGTTATCATCAGAGGAGGACCTAACATGTCGGGAAGTACCACGTTCTCTACTGCCCAGTGACTCCACCAGCAAGGCGTATGCATCAGCCAGCTCAGCCGCACGTCCTAAATTAACCTCTCCACGCTCCTCCACATGCTTCAAGATGTGAAATAGTATCTTACTCTTCCACTCCTCCAGGACTACCAAATTTAACAAATCCTGAAATGTGGAGGTCTCTGTAGCCTCTAACCACTTCTTAAAAAACCTAAGCTTTTCTTGAGCAAACTCAACAAAGGTGTGTGAAAATGGTTTGGTTAGTTTACGAAACTTCTGCCGGTATCCATCTGGCGTGATAGCATAAGAGGTGAGGATATTCTTTTTACGTATCATAGTCATCAGTCTGGTCTAAACAGTTATAAACTCTACGAGCCTTACCATATAATTTAGGAACTAACACTGACACCACTGGTCCTTTAAGCCCTCATTCTTCCTTCTTTTTAAAAGTCCTAAATGACATCCGCCTTCCAGTTCATCAAACCCGGGAACAAGGGAAGAAGCAGTAGCAGGGTTAAAAGCAGCTAGTTTCTCTCTTAATGCCACTTCCTTTGATCTAAACTCCGATGTTAAGGTGACTTCTATCTCTCTTACCTGTAGTTCTTTCAGTCTAACCTCCTGCTCCAACTTGGCCCGTTCCATCATTTCCTCATGCTCCAACTTGGCCTGTTCCGACCTTCCCTCATGCTCCAACTTGTGCTCCAACTTGGCCTGTTCCAACTTGGCCTGTTCCCACTTTTCTTCATGCTGCAACTTGGCCTGTTCCGACTCCTGCTCCAACTCGAGTTCTTTCATTTTGATTTGGAACTCGAACCTAGCTCGTTCCAGTTCTAAGGCGTTGAAGTTTCTTGGACATGGGCGTTAATCTGTCAACAGCGGATTCTTTTAAAACTTCATGTTGAACCAGCACTTCAATCACATGATTTTTTAACATTTCCTTAGTCAGTTGCTGTGAAAATGGGATATTATAATAGTTGGCTATTTCTTTCCATTCTTTCTTCAGGATATTAACACGTAATTTAGCTACGGAAGGATTTTCAATAAAATCATGGAGATCAAAACCTGAGGTGGCCATTGTTGAAAAATAGGATAAATTAATAATGGTCCAAGATAAAAGATAAGTGGATAACCTAGAAAATATCACGGCAGTGGAAAACCAGAAAGTCCCGAAAACTAACCAAGTTATAACTAGGGAAATTACACTTATGATTATTGTTCTTCTGAGAAGATCCTTAGATAAGGATAAGAGACTTGAAAGAGGTAGGGCGTATTACGGCATTAATATAAAGATCCGGATTAACAACCCTGATATACTTGAAAGAGGAAGGGCGTATTACGGCATTAATATAAAGATCCGTATTAACAACCCTGATATACTTGAAAGAGGTAGGGCGTATTACGGCATTAATATAAAGATCCGGATTAACAACCCTGATAAATGGTATGATTGACCCTGAATGAGATAATGAGAAGAACAATAATTGAGGCTTTATAATTATGGGGTCCTGGTAGAGCAGGGCGTCCCAAGATATCACTTCACCGTAAACTAGTGACTATGGAACAGCCTACTCTGGAGTGAGGGTACGGCATTAAACAGATCCTCGGATTCTTCTACACTGATAAGACTTACTGACATTAACCGTACGCTTACGTGTAATAACAGGTGTTTTATGACACTTGGAACCTATCCTACAGTCTGTCACCTTACTGGTACGATAATACCAATATATGCAAACACATATGAAGGAAACTTTAAACCACCGTAAAGCACCAGAACAGAAGTGACTGGGAGGAATAACACTGAGTAACAAGGAGGAAGGAATATGGCATTTAAGGTCGTGTCCCACGGCCGCCATTTGTTACGAGTTGGGGATTTAGAATATAGTTATACGTCTACCCAGATCCCAACAGGTAACAACAATAATAAAAACAAAGACAATCGGACTATAAAAGGGTAGACAAAGGATGCGAGTTTTCGTTGTGTATAATAGAGTACCATAAATCCCTAAACAAAATATTCAGCTTATAAATTACCCTTAACCAAACTTAACCTAAACATTAACAGTATATACATATTAATAAAACATAAAACAATCTTGAAGCAAGTGGACGTGGGGGAGGCAATACAAGATACAAATACTTAAGTGAGGAGCTGAGATGGCTGACGAGTAAGGCTGAGTATTGTAGAAGACGGTAGGTAGTCTGCACGTACGAAGTTTAGGAGGATAGATGATCTCTCAGGTCACTTCCCAGAGCCAAGTGCTCTCTCCTCGAATTGGAGGTGACGCAACAACCAGGATAGGGAGAAGGGAACCCTGAGGGTAACTAAGACGAGTCAAGTACTGTGTCTCTGTCCTCAGATGGCGTTGTTCGCGGGAAAAAGGTAGGTAGATCAGGACAATAGATGGCGTGCTTGTAGTGCGTTGTGGAGGGGTTGCAACACCATATACGACACAGATAGCACTACAGATAAAATTAAGAGACGCATAAGGAAGCAAACACAAAATGGAATGATATTATAATGGTATGATATGACTAAAGACACAAAACATTTTGACTTCCATAAACAAGATGAGGGGCACAACAAGCAAAAACACCATACATTAAAAGACCAAAATGGAAACAAAATTGCACGAGGAAAATGAACAAGAGTCAGCATTCAAAAAGGAATGGGTAAAAGTTTTTAAAATATCAGATGAGGAAAATGAAGATTTTGATAGTGAACACGAATACATAGAATCACCCCAAGGCAATATATAGACTATAACTTATTACCTAATAATCAAATAATAACCATGGGAGAAATGATGCACTGTCTGAGGAAATTTAAGGAAAAAGCCCCTGGGCTCACAGGTATTACACGAAATATGATCATGAATCTACCTGAAAACATTTTAAATACACTATTAAACATTTATAACGCATGCTTAATAACTGGTTACTTTCCAGACAAACCAAAATATGCTAAAATGATATTTATTCCTAAAGAGGGTAAGGACAATAAGGAAATATTAAACTACAGGCCAATATCTTTATTAGAAATTACCGGGAAACTATTGGAAAAAATATTAAATTCAAGACTTATAGCCTTTTTAACACAACATGGGAAAACTAACAACAGACAACATGGATTTATGCCTAATAGAAATACCCTAACTGCAATAGCTATAATAACGGAAATAATTGCAATAGAAAAAAGCAAGGGTAACCAGATCAATATAATTTTAAGGGATGTTTCTAAGGCTTTTGATAAAGTTGGGCATTTAGGCTTGAAATATAAAATATTAAAACTGGGACTTAACGAATACATGCTAAGAATATTGTGTAACTATTTAGATGATAGGAGAGCACAAATTCAAATTGGAAACTTTTTAGGAACTATGTTTAATCTTGAGAGTGGAGTACCTCAAGGAGGATGCTTTTCTCCAACACTATATACAATTTATACTTCAGACACACCTCAACCTACCCCCTTTAGTGAATATGTAATGTTTGCTGATGATATTACTCAAATAGTATCATACCCAGGAAAATCAACTCAACTTATGGCACCTCTACACGGTAAGAGCGATAAAAACATAAATGATTTTGGAGAAAAAAATGAAAAATCAGGACAAATAAGAACAACTAAGATACTAATAGCCAAGATTAAAACAAGTCCAGTAATAGTCGACCAGGAACTATACCCATACGACATTAGAAGGTAGGATGCCGATTAAAAACTAACAAAAAGAGGATATATAACATACTTGGGAAAAAGATAAAAGAACGACAGGCAAAGAATAAGATTATCAAAATAAAACGCTTTAAGAACCTTAGCATTAATAACAAAAAGCAAAAGATTTATATTGCCCTTGTCAAATCAATTATGGACTACCCACCCATCCCATTGAACACCCTTAGTAAAACGTGCATTAAAGGTTACAAACAGTACAAAATATAGCCTCAGATTTATATAACATAAAAATATACAGACCACATCACGAACAGCTACATTAAGAGAGCAAACCTCTAGCAATCAATGTAGATATACACAACAAAGCTGTAAATATTGGAAAAAAGTGACTGAATCCTAACACAGAAACATATCAAAATCCGGAAAAATAATATAGACAGGAAGAAGTAATTGAACCACCCTCCTGCCTCAATAATATGCTGGCTATTTCTACATAAAACATTACTAGAGGAATAAAGATGAGAGTGACCAACCAGCTCCACTAAGAACCCGGCATACAGTGTACCTTTAGACTAACACAACTAACACTTAACTAACACCCAAAAAAAATGTGACTACCCTCCCAGTTACACAAGGACCTGGGCGGGCTCACTAACTCCAACAATAACAAAAATAATAATAATAAGCAGCATTATATAAATAAACCAATATTAATACAAAGGTCTGACGACCCAAGGGAGCAGAACAAAGACAAAACACCAATAAGAAAGATGAAGCGATCTGGTTGAGCCCAGATTCTTCTACTCCTACTGTATTTCAGTTTCACCACCTTTTTCTTCAATTCCTAATAATCTTCTTTCACCTCTTAACTAATGACTTCGTATCGTATCGTACTATCTAGCCTAAACTGTTTAGCCTGACGTAGAGTTTTTTAATAAATCTGGTGATATGGAACCACACACAACCCCCCTTAACCTGGGATAATGCAATCAAATGGATAATTGCTAACTATTCTCAGAGATAATGCAATCAAATGGTTAGTTGCTAACCG
Organism: Homarus americanus; assembly: GCF_018991925.1. Taxonomy (NCBI): domain Eukaryota; kingdom Metazoa; phylum Arthropoda; class Malacostraca; order Decapoda; family Nephropidae; genus Homarus; species Homarus americanus. Next base: position 3,036 of record NW_024732269.1, on the reverse strand, counting down.
GGGGCTGCGCCCCCGGACCCCCTGTGTTAGATACTGCATTTGGTCATGATGAATTGTTTATTAGACTATAAGAAATCCTCTTCCTTCTTGTATTGGCAAGGGGAGTTTGCTTTAACTTAGGTATGCTAGCCTAAGTAAAAATAGATGCCCCTTCCTTATTGGTGTTGTCGATGGCACAGCACAGCACCGTGCCTATGACGAAATCAACTTCATTAAACTCAACTCATACTTCAAATGCACCAAGAGAACTTGCACACCCGAATGGGAGACCGTCAGAGTCAATCAGTTTATCGGCAGCATACTACAGAAACTTGCACACCCGAATGGGAGACCGTCAAAGTCAATCGGGGGTCGATTTGATAGCACACTACAGAAACTTGCACACCCGGAATGGGAGACCGTCGTCAATCAGTCGATTTGATAGCATACTACAGAAACTTGCACACCCGAATGGGGAGACCGATGTCAATCAGGGTCGATTTAATAGCATATCACAGAAACTTGCACACCCGCATGGGAGACCGTCAGAGTCAATCGGGGGTCGATTTAATAGCATACTACAGAAACTTGCACACCCGAATGGGAGACCGTCAACGTCAATCCGGGGTCGATTTAATAGCATACTACAGAAACTTGCACACCCGAATGGGAGACCGTCAAAGTCAATCGGGGATCGATTTGATAGCATACCACAGAAACTTGCACACCCGAATGGGAGACCGTCAAAGTCAATCGGGGATCGATTTAATAGCATACTACAGAAACTTGCACACCCGAATGGGACACCGTCAAAGTCAATCGGGGGTCGATTTGATAGCATACTACAGAAACTTGCACACCCGAATGGGAGACCGTCAAAGTCAATCGGGGATCGATTTGATAGCATACCACAGAAACTTGCACACCCGAATGGGAGACCGTCAAAGTCAATCGGGGGTCGATTTAATAGCATACTACAGAAACTTGCACACCCGAATGGGAGACCGTCAAAGTCAATCGGGGGTCGATTTGATAGCATACTACAGAAACTTGCACACCCGAATGGAAGACAGTGAAAGTCAATCGGGGGTCGATTTAATAGCATACTACAGAAACTTGCACACCCGAATGGGAGACAGTCAAAGTCAATCGGGGGTCGATTTAATAGCATACTACAGAAACTTGCACACCCGAATGGGAGACAGTCAAAGTCAATCGGGGGTCGATTTAATAGCATACTACAGAAACTTGCACACCCGAATGGGAGACAGTCAAAGTCAATCGGGGGTCGATTTAATAGCATACTACAGAAACTTGCACACCCGAATGGGAGACCGTCAAAAGCCTAATCGTGGGTCAGATGACATACTGTTAGAAACTTGCACACCGACCGAGACTGTCAAAGTCAATCGGGTCGATTTAATAGCATACCACAGAACTTGCACACCAATGGGAGACCGTCAAAAGTCAATCAGTCAGATTGATAGCATACTACAGAAACTTGCACACCAATGGGGAGAGGATAGTCAAAGTCAATCGGGGGTCGATTTAATAGCATACTACAGAAACTTGCACACCCGAATGGGAGACCGTCAAAGTCAATCGGGGGTCGATTTGATAGCATACTACAGAAACTTGCACACCCGAATGGGAGACCGTCAAAGTCAATCGGGGGTCGATTTGATAGCATACTACAGAAACTTGCACACCCGAATGGGAGACAGTCAAAGTCAATCGGGGGTCGATTTAATAGCATACTACAAACTTGCACACCCGAATGGGGAGAATCACAAAGTCAATCGGGGTCGATGAATAGCATACTACAGAAACTTGCACACTCCGGAATGGGAGATCGTCAAAAGCCAATCGGGGGTCGATTTGATAGCATACTACAGAAACTTGCACACCTGGAATGGGAGACCGTCAAAGTCAATCGGGGTCGATTTGATAGCATACTTACAGAAACTTTGCACACCTGAATGGGAGCCAGCCAAAGCCAATTTGGGGGCTAAGGTCGATTTACAGCATACTACAGAGAACTTACACACGCGAATGGGAGACCGTCAGAGTCAATCGAGGGTCGATTTAATAGCATACTATACAAAATGATCCGAGAATGTGCACACACCGAGTGGGAGACGGTGATGAAAGCGTCCGCCCTTGTACACTGGATGGCACTATTTCACTATAGTAAGGGGTAGGGGCACCTCGGTCATATTATACAACATACCAGAGAAGTTCAACACCCGCATGGGAGACCGTCAAAGTGAATCGGGGGTCGATTTGATAGCATACTACAGAGAACTTGCACACCTGAATGGGAGACCGTCAAAGTCAATCGGGGGTCGATTTGATAGCATACTACAGAGAACTTGCACACCCGAATGGGAGACAGTCAAAGTCAATCGGGGGTCGATTTAATAGCATACTACAGAAACTTGCACACCCGAATGGGAGACCGTCAAAGTCAATCGGGGGTCGATTTGATAGCATACTACAGAAACTTGCACACCCGAATGGGAGACCGTCAAAGTCAATCGGGGGTCGATTTGATAGCATACTACAGAAACTTGCACACCCGAATGGGAGACAGTGAAAGTCAATCGGGGGTCGATTTAATAGCATACTACAGAAACTTGCACACCCGAATGGGAGACAGTGAAAGTCAATCGGGGGTCGATTTAATAGCATACTACAGAAACTTGCACACCCGAATGGGAGACCGTCAAAGTCAATCGGGGGTCGATTTAATAGCATACTACAGAAACTTGCACACCCGAATGGGAGACCGTCAAAGTCAATCGGGGTCGATTTGATAGCATACTACAGAAACTTGCACACCCGAATGGGAGACAGTCAAAGTCAATCGGGGGTCGATTTAATAGCATACTACAGAAACTTGCACACCCGAATGGGAGACCGTCAAAGTCAATCGGGGGTCGAGCATACTTTACAAAATGATCCGAGAATCTGCACACACACCGAGTGGGAGACGGTGATGAAAACGTCCGCCCTTATATGTTCGATTGCACTATTTCAATATATTAAGGGGAGAGG